>NC_091977.1:455838152-456137006 GCF_044704955.1 Pristiophorus japonicus | reverse complement strand
GTAAAACTTCCCTTTAAACCCCCCCCCCCCCATTCCTTACGCCTGATTTGTAACCTGCGCCTGATTTTCTAAAGCGTAGACAGGTTTTTTTGAGCGTACAAAAATCTTCACTTACTCCATTCTAAGTTAGTTTGGAGTAAGTTTTCACTGCCGAAACTTTGAAAACAGGCGTAAGTGGCTGGACACGCCCCCTTTTTGAAAAAAATTCTGTTCCAAAGTGAAACTGTTCCAACTGACTAGAACTGGAGCAAACTAAATGCCGGGAATTTTAATTTCTAAGATACTCTGTTCTACACCAGTTGCTCCAAAAAATCAGGAGCAACTGAGGTCGAAACTTGGGCCCTATAGTCCCATCTGTCAAATATTTGCCCACTCGCTAAGCCTATCTATATCCCTTTGTAGATTCTTTGCGTCATCTTCACAACTTGCTTTCCTACCTATCTTTGTATCAAAAGCAAATTTGGCTACGTTACACTCTGTCCCTTCATCCAAGTCATTAATATAACTTGTAAATAATTGAGGCCCCAGTACTGATCCCTGTGGCACTGCACTGGTTACAGTTTGCCAACCTGAAAATGAACTATTTATCCCGACTCTGTTTCTGTTAGTTAGCCAATCCACTATCCACGCTAATATATTACTCCCAACCCCGTGAGCTTTTATCTTGTGTAGTAAGCTTTTGTGTGGCACCTTATCGAATGCTTTCTGGAAATCCAAATATACGATATTAACTGGTTCTCCTTTATCCACTCTGCTCATTACATTCTCAAAGAACTCCAGCAGATTTGTCAAACATGATTTCCCTTTCATAAAACCATGCTGACTTTGCTTGATTGCATTATAGTTTTCCAAATGTCCTGCTACTGCTTCCTTAATGATGGACTCCAGCATTTTCCCCAAGACAGATGTTAGGCTAACTGGTCTATAATTTCCTGCCTTCTGTTTCCCTCCTTTCTTAAATAGAGGTGTTACATTTGCGGTTTTCCAGTCTGCTGGGACCTCTCCAGAATTCAGGGGATTTTGGTAGATTACAACCAATGCATCCACTATCTCTGCAGCCACTTACTTTAAGATCCTAGGATGCATGCCATCAGGTGCCAGGGGGCTTGTCCACCTTTAGTCCCATTAGTTTGCCTAGTACTTTATCTCTAGTGATAGTGATTGTTTTAAGTTTCTCCCACGCCCCCCCACCTCCCGCAATAGCTCCTTGATTATCAATTGTTGAATGTTTTTAGTGTCCTCTACCATGGAGACCGATACAAAATATTTGTTCAAAGTCTCTGCCATTTCCCTGTTTCCCATTATTAATTCTCCAGTCTCACCCTCTAAGGGACCAACGTTTACTTTAGCTACTCATTTCCTTTTTATATACCTGTAGAAGCTCTTACTGTCTGTTTTTATATTTCTTGCTAGTTTACTTTCATATGCTATCTTCTCTGTCTTTATCATTTTTTAGTCATCCTTTCCTGGTCTCTAAAAATGTCCCAATCCTCTGGCCTTCCACTGTCCTTCGCAACATTGTATGCCTTTGTTTTCAATTTGATACCATGTCAGCACTTGATAAGCAATGTTCCCTGTAATTTTTTGGGCCCGTGGCCCCTTTAACTGGCTGTATGGCCTTCTATTTAAAAGCCGGCTGTGCGGGACCCCTGGAGCGTTGCTTAAAGCGAACATTGTTGATAAGTAGTGTTTGGCTAAAAAATGGGCAACTGTTGCACCTAGGAATGGAAGGTATCAGTGGGTTTATCAATACATCTTTCCTGACCCACTAGGCTTAGGCAGGTAGCTGATTCACTCATGTGTCAGCTGTGGCTCAGTTGGTAGCACTCTTGCCTCTGAATCAGAAGGTTGTGGGTTCAAGTCCCAGAGACGAGCACAAAATTTAGGCACGCATTCTGGTGCAGTGCTGAGGGGAGTGCTGTGCTGTCAGATGAGATGTTAAACCGAGGCCCCATTAGGTTGATGTAAAAGATACCATGGCACTAGAATCATAGAAATTTATGGCACAGGAGGCAGTTCTGTGTCTGTGCCAGCATTTTCCCACTTTACAGCTTTGATTCAGGTTACGGCACTTAAAGTGCATAATCCAAGTACTTTTTAAATGCGATGAGGGTTTCTGCCTCTACCACCCTTTCAGGCAGTTTGTTCCAGACCCTCACCGACCTCTGGGTGAAAAAAATTCTCCTCAACTGCTCTAATCTGTTTTGAAGACAAGCAGGGAAGTTCTCCCCGGTGGCTTGGTCAATATTTATCCTTCAACCACTTAAAAAAAAAATATATATATTACAATCCTGTTTGTGGGACCTTGCAGTGCATAAATTGGCTTCCGTGTTTCCTACATTCCTTCAAAAGTACTTAATTGGCTATAAAGTCCTTTGGGACTTCTTGAGGTTGTGGAAAGTTGCGGATTGGAAAGCAGCTAATGTAACGCCTCTGTTTAAAAAAGGGGGCAGGCAAAAGGCAGGTAACTATAGGCCGATTAGTTTAACATCTGTAGTGGGGAAAATGCTTGAAACTATCATTAAGGAAGAAATAGCGGGACATCTAGATAGGAATAGTGCAATCAAGCAGACGCAGCATGGATTCATGAAAGGGAAATCATGTTTAACTAACTTACTGGAATTCTTTGAGGATATAACGAGCATGGTGGATAGAGGTTTACCGATGGATGTGGTGTATTTAGATTTCCAAAAGGCATTCGATAAGGTGCCACACAAAAGGTTACTGCAGAAGATAAAGGTACGCGGAGTCAGAGGAAATGTATTAGCATGGATAGAGAATTGGCTGGCGAACAGAAAGCAGAGAGTCGGGATAAATGGGTCCTTTTCCGGTTGGAAATCAGTGGTTAGTGGTGTGCCACAGGGATCAGTGCTGGGACCACAACTGTTTACAATATACATAGATGACCTAGAAGAGGGGACAGAGTGTAGTGCAACAAAATTTGCAGATGACACTAAGATTAGTGGGAAAGCGGGTTGTGTAGAGGACTCACAGAGACTGCAAGGAGATTTGGATAGGTTAAGTGAATGGGCTAAGGTTGGGCAGATGGAATACAATGTCGGAAAGTGTGAGGTCATCCACCTTGGGGGAAAAAAAACAGTAAAAGGCAATATTATTTGAATGGGGAGAAATTACAACATGCTGTGATGCAGAGGGACCTGGGGGTTCTTGTGCATGAATCCCAAAAGGTTAGTTTGCAAGTGCAGCAGGTAATCAGGAAGGCGAATGGAATGTTGGCCTTCATTGCGAGAGGGATGGAGTACAAAAGCAGGGAGGTCTTGCTGCAACTGTATAAGGTATTGGTAAGGCCGCACCTGGAGTACTGCGTGCAGTTTTGGTCACCTTACTTAAGGAAGGATATACTAGCTTTGGAAGGGGTACAGAGACGATTCACTAGGCTGATTCCAGAAATGAGGGGGTTACCTTATGATGATAGATTGAGTAGACTGGGTCTTTACTCGTTGGAGTTCAGAAGGATGAGGGGTGATCTTATAGAAACATTTAAAATAATGAGAGGGATAGACAAGATAGAGGCAGAGAGGTTGTTTCCATTGGTGGGGGAGACTAGAACTAGGGGGCACAGCCTGAAAATACGGAGGAGCCAATTTAAAACCGAGTTGAGAAAGAATTTCTTCTCCCAGAGGGATGTGAATCTGTGGAATTCTCTGCCCAAGGAAGCAGTTGAGGCTGGCTCATTGAATGTTTTCAAGTCAAAGATAGATATATTTTTACCAATAAGGGAATTAAGGGTTACGGGGAGAGGGCGGGTAAGTGAAGCTGAGTCCACGACCAGATCAGCCATGATCTTATTGAATGGCGGAGCAGGCTCGAAGGGCTAGATGGCCTACTCCTGTTCCTAATTCTTATGTTCTTATGTTCTTATGCTTTATAAATGCAAATCTGTCTTTTTCATGTTTAAAATTGTTCCTAAAGAGCAGCTAAGCTGTCTCTGTTGATTCAGTACCCCCATCGGAAATACTGAGTGCATTACTAACTTTTCATACCCTGCACTTTCATATAACAGTAGATACTAGAATTTCAAAATATTTTTATTTCAGGCTCTCCAATATTTTAACAAAGCTGAGGAAGGTAAGAAATTAATAAATGTATTCCATTCCAATTACATGAAGTTGCATCTTGTCAAACTATTAAATACTGCACATTAGATTAGTGTATTTCATTCAATTAATTTACAAAATTACAAGAAGTTATATGTTGGAATATTAAATACTGTGCATTATTTCAGAGGAATTATACTCATTACTTTTTCAGTATGTACATGCTGGGATTTAAGTTTTAGGCCAAGTAAAAGTAGTATGTTAAGAATGAGTAGAACTAGTCAAGGAAGGCTTTATATCTTCTTGTTCTTTTTCACATATCAATAGATTTTTGCATAGTACTATGTATATAGCATTTGAGTCTCTTGAGGAATTTAGTTGCAGAATATAATTTGATAAACTTAGTATCTTCAATCAACAATGTTTAGTAAAAATGTGAGTACTGGTCTTACAAATCTCAATGAAAACAACCTCATAAAATCATCCCGAGACTAAAGATAGAATCAAATTGGTGCAACTATTACTGTTCCTGCTAGACAAAAAATAAGCTTTTGACTGTTTAGCTAATCATTATTTAGTGATTAGGTTTTATTAGAATGAGAAATAATTCCTTGTATTGTAGCTGAGAATTAAGTCCAAGGGCTTGATTTTCGACAGGTTTGAGACCGATTTTCCGGCTGGACGAAGTGCAAAAATGATTTTTTTTTTTTTGCTGCTAAATGAGTCACACAACATTTTGCACCTGGCAGAAATTTCGACGGTGGTTTTGCGGCGGCACCTGCCTGATGTTTTCACCGTTTGGATGACGTCAATCAACGTGCAATGCCGCGCTATCACCCCGGGTGGAAAATTCGGTGATATCGCCTGTTTTGCCGTTTGCCCAGAAACACAGGTTGCACCCCGCGCTAACGGCGCCATCTTGAAAACGGTACAGAAGTTCAGTGCATTAAAGGATTTGGAGCAGGAAGGCTACGTTTTACACAGTGAAGTTTTATGTGAGTTTATAGTTAGTTTTAAAAGATATTTAAGGACATTTAAAAAAAAAAATGGGGGCTATACTATGACAGCCATTATTCCTGGCTGCTTTTTCTATGCAGCGTAGAGCTGGAAGAAGGCTTATTGATGAGCATTTTGAGCACAATCGAAGAGCTCACAGACATATGGGAAGGAGGTCTTGCCGCCCCCCCCCCCCCCCCCCCACCCCCACGAGTTTACAGGGAACAGTACTCATACAGCTCTCTGAGGTACAGTGCATTAGAAGGCTGCGTTTCTGAAAAGAGATGGTCACAGAGATATGCCAGCTCAAAGGCTACCAGCGGCAACAGGACTGCACTGCCCGTCGAGGAGAAGGTGACTGCGGCACTTGCCTTCTATGCCTCCGGCTCCTTTCAGGCATCAGCAGGGGACATATGCTCCATCTTACAGTACGCTACACGTTGCTGCATTTGCCAGGTGACTAATACACTGTACGCACACAGGATGGACTTTATAAACTTCCCAATGACCAAAGAGGCACAGAATGAGAGGGCTGTAGTTTTTGGACGAATTGCTGGCTTCCCCAAGGCTCAGGGTGCCATTGACTGTACGCACATTGCCCTGCGAGCATCTTTACAGAATGCAGAGGTTTTCTGAAACCAAAAGGGATTCCACTCTATGAATGTACAGATCGTCGGCGACGGTACTCCGCACCATGGCAGTAAATGCCCAATATCTAGGAAACATCCATGATGCTTTCATCTTGCGTGAGAGCAGTGTCTCATGCTTGTTCGAGCGTCAACCACAAGGCCAGAGCTGGATGCTGGGGGACAAAGGTTACAGCCTCGCCACCTGGCTCATGAACCCCCTCCGGAACCTTCAGATAGAAGCCGAACATTGTTGAGCCGAGCATCGCTATAATGCGAGCCATATAGCCACATGCAATATCGTTGAACAAATGCTTCCGATGCCTGGACCACTCTGGAGGCTGCCTGCAATACTCCCCTCAGCAGTTTCTGAGTTCATTGTGGTGTGCTGCATGCTATAAAACTTAGCCATCATGAGGGAACAGCATTTGCTACTGGGGACTGCAGGATCACCTTGGGAGAGAGAGGAGGAGGACAAGGAGCCTGGTGAGGAGCTCATGCCACCACCATCACAGGGGAGGCCTCGTGAAGCTTTCACCACTGCAAAAGCCTTATGTCAGTGTAGTGTATGGAGAAAGGGTCAGACTGAACACTGAGCTCAAAGTAATGTGTGACCGTAGTCTTTTATTGCAGGTCTCCAGAGTGCCTCTCCAACCTGTGAAGCACTCTTATAATCCTTTGGGTGCACATCCCTTGGGACTCTGGGGAATGAGCCCTCTCGTGGCTGTACAGAATATATATAAGTCCAGATACATAACAACATTCCCCCCTGAAGTCAACAGTGTAACTATTTACAATGTGAGTCGATCTGGGGCCCTTCTTGCCCTGATTGATCGTCTTGGTGTGAAGGCTGGTGGTGTTGAGTTATTTGTTGGGCCATCGCTGGGCTGCTGTGGATGATAGGTTCTGCTTCGTGGTCAACCATGGTGTCGGTTGCCACTGGTGTGTGTGTTGGGGGATCAAAAAAGGTAGGGTCCAAGGTGGGTTGCTCAGGGTAGTCCGTGAATCTGAGTTTGATTTGATCCAAGTGTTTCTTGGTGAATGAGTCCATTTGAAAGTTTGACCCGAAACACCCTGCTCCCCTCTTTGGCCACGACAGTGCCGGGAAGCCACTTGGGACCTTGCCCATAATTTAATACAAATACAGGATCATTGACTTCAATCTCGCGTGACACATTTGCGCTATCATGTGTGCACTTTGTTGAAGCTGCCTGCTCTCTACCTGTTCATGTAGATCAGGGTGAATTAACGAGAGCCTTGTCTTAAGTGCTCTTTTCATGAGCAGTTCAGCAGGTGGAATCCCAGTGAGTGAGTGGGGTCTCATGCGGTAGCTAAGCAGGAGTTGGCACTGTCGTGGCCAAAGAGGGGAGCAGGGTGTTTTGGGTCAAACTTTCAAATGGACTCATTCACCAGAAACACTTGGATCAAATCAAACTCAGATTCACGGACTACCCTGAGCAACCCACCTTGGACCCTACCGTTGTCGCTCACCAGGACATTGGGTAAGCCATGTGTGGCAAACATGGCCCGTAGGCTTTCAGTGGTGGCAGTGGACGTGCTAGCCGACATTATCTCACATTCAATCCACTTGGAGTACGTGTCTACAACCACAAGGAAGATTTTACCCAAGAACGGGCCTGCATAGCCGACGTGTACCCTAGACCACGGTTTGGAGGGCCAAAACCATAAACTTAGCGGCGCCTCCCTGGGTACATTGCTTAACTGCGAGCATGTATTACATCTGTGAACGCAGGACTCTTAAGTCCGCATCGATGCCAGGCCACCACACGTGGGATCTGGCTATCACTTTCATCATTACGATGCCTGGGTGAGTACTGTGGAGGTCGATGATGAAAGTGTCTCTGCCCTTCTTGGGGACCACTACTCGATTGCCCCACAGAAGGCACTCTGCCTGTATAGACATTTCATTTTTGCGCCGCTGGAACGGCTTTATCTCTTCCTGCATTTCCACTGGGACACTGGACCAGCTCCCGTGAAACACACAGCTTTTGACTAGAGATAATGAGGGGTCCTGGCTTGTCCAGGTTTTGATTTGCCGGGCAGTGACGAGTGCTCACTCTCAAATGCTTCCATAACCATGGCTAGATCTGCGGGCTGTGCTATTTCCCCCCCCCCCAGTGGGCAGTGGTAGCCTACTGAGGTAATCGGCACAGTTTTCGGTGCCTGGCCTATGGCGGATGGCGTAGTTGTCGGCGGACAACGTGAGCGCCCATCTCTGGATATGGGCCGATGCGTTGGTATTTATCCCTTTGCTCTCGGAAAACAGGGATATAAGTGGCTTATGGTAAGTTTCCAATTCAAATTTGAGCCCAAACAGTTATTGATGCATTTTCTTTACCCCCATAGACACACGCTAACGCTTCTTTTTCAGTCATGCTGTAGGCTCTCTCGGCCTTAGACAGACTCCTGGATGCATAAGCAACCGGTTGCAGTTCCGAAATCATTGGCTTGATGCAATACACACCCGACGCCATATGACGACGCATCACATGCTAGTACCAAACACTAACATGAATCATACAACACAAACAATTTGCTTGAGCATAACAATTTTCTCGCTTTTACAAAGGCATTTTTTTGGCTTTTGCCCCAAACCCATTCGCCCCCTTTTCATAGTAAGACATGTAGAGGTTCTAGCAGGATGCTGAGACCCGGAGGTAGTTACCAAAGTAGTTCAAGAGTCCCAGGAACGACCACAGCTCTGTTACGTTCTGTGGCCTCGGTGTGTTCTCGATTGTCTCCGTCTTCGCATTGGTGGGCCTGATGCCATCCGCCGCAATCCTCCTTCCCAAGAACTCCATTTCACACGCCAGGAAACCGCACTTCGAGCATTTTAACCTGAGCCCCACGCGGTTGAGCCGACTAAGAACCTCCTCCAGGTTCTGGAAATGCTCGACTGTGTTCCAACCTGTGACCAAGATGTCGTCCTGGAAGACCACGGTGCACGGGATCGACTTCAGTAAGCTTTCCATGTTTCTCTGGAATATCGCCACCGCTGATCGGATTCCAAACGGGCATCTGTTATAAACAAAAAGACCTTTGTGCGTGTTGATGCAGGTGAGGGCCTTCGATGATTCCTCCAGTTCCTGCGTCATGTAGGCTGAGGTCAGATCCAGCTTCGTGAACGTCTTTCCTCCCGCCAGCATTGCAAAGAGGTCATCGGCTTTTGGAAGTGGGTATTGGTCCTGCAGGAAGAAACGATTGTAATCGCCACAGATTCTATCAAAGTAACTGACGGTACCGTCTCCCTTGAGGACTGGGACAATAGGATTGGCCCACTCACTGAACTCGATCGGTGAGATGATGCCCTCTCTTTGTAGCCGGTCAAGTTCGATTTCTACCCTTTCTTTCATCATGTACGGTGCTGCTCTCGCCTTGTGATGGATGGGTCGTGCCCCCAGAATTAGGTGGATCTGCACTTTTGCTCCATGGAATGTCCCAATGCCTGGTTCAAACAGCGAAGGAAATTTGTTTAAGACCTGTGCACACGAAGTGTCGTCAGCGGGCGATAGTGCTCGGATGTCGTCCCAGTTCCAGCATATCTTTCCCAGCCAGCTCCTGCCGAGCAGCGTGGGACCATCGCCCGGTACCACCCAGAGTGGTAACTTGTGCACCACTCCATCGTAGGAGACCTTGACGGTAGCACTGTCGATTACAGGAATCAGTTCTTACGTGTAAGTTCTTAGTTTTGTGCGAATTGGAGTTAAGACTGGCCTTGAGGCCTTCTTGCACCACAACCTTTCGAGTCTTTTTGCCCATGATGGATTGGCTCACGCCCGTGTCCAGCTCCATTGACACCGGGAGTCCATTTAGTTCAACCTTCAGCATTATTGGGGGACAATTCATGGTGAATGTGTGCACCCCATGTACCTCTGCCTCCTTTAGCAGAGGTTCTGTTTCGTCGTGATCCTCCGTGGATCTGTCGTCCTCTGCAACGTGGTGGTTTGCAGGTTTAGCAGGCCTAGCAGCTCACCTGCACACTTGTTGGAGGTGTTCCATTGTTCCACAGCCCTTGCAAATGTATCCTTTGAATCGACATGAATGGAAACGATGATCACCCCCGCAGCGCCAACAAGGTGTTAATGGCCTTGCATTCATCACTCTTGATGGTGGACTCTCAGATATATGCGGATGTGTAGCTGCAGGTATGTGTGACCTGCCCTGTATGTTACGATTTGAAAACAACATCACTTTGTTCACAGTACTTGTAGCAGCACTTGTGTGCTGAGAAATTTGCTTAGTATTGTCACTGGTGGCAATGAACGCCAAGGCTATCGCTATGGCCTTACTCAAGGTTTGGGTCTCTACAGTCAAAAGTTTGCGAAGTATGGTTTCGTGGCCAATGCCAAGTACGAAAAAGTCTCTGAGCATGTGCTCCAAATGTCCTTCAAATTTGCAATGTCTTGCAAGGCGTCTTAGCTCGGCAACATAACTCGCAACTTCCTGGCTTTCAGATCTTTTGTAGGTGTAGAACCGGTACCTTGCCATCAGAACGCTTTCCTTCGGGCTCAAGTGCTCTCGGACCAGTGTGCACAAATCGTCGTACAATTTCTCCGTAAGTTTCGCTGGAGTGAGCAGATTCTTCATGCGGCCATATGTTGGTGCCCCACAGACGGTGAGGAGGATCGCCCTTCGTTTGGCAGGGCTCTCTTCCCCATCTAGCTCGTTGGCCACGAAGTATTGGTCGAGTCACTCCACAAAAGTTTCCCAATCATCTCCCTCCGAGAATTTCTCCAGGATGCCCACTGTTCTCTGCATCTTTGGGTTCGCTATCTGTATCTTGTCGGCAGTTGTAGTGTATGGAGAAAGAGTGAGACTGAACACTGTGAGCTCAAAATAATGTGTGACCTTAGTCTTTTATTGCAGGTCTCCAGAGTGCCTCTCCAACCTGTGAAGCACTCTTTAAAAATACCTGTGCTCCCAAGGGATTATGAGATCCCTTGGGACTCCGGGGAATGAGCCCTCTGGTGGTTGTACAGAGTATATACAAGTCCAGATACATAACATCCAGCAGCTCATAATTCAATGCATTGCTTGAAGAGTGAACGGCACGTTTGACTGTTACCTGGCCATTCTATCCCACCATGTTGTCTATTCCCACTTTTATTCTGCAAACGGGACACTACACAGGAATGGTTAAGGTGAACAAAAGAATTTATTAAACATTGTAAACTTTTTGAACTTTCTAAACTTAATTGCGAAACTTTAATAAAATGTATTAAGTTATAAAAGTTCACAATAATGTTTAACAGAATTGGGAAACTTTTATAAAATAGCAACAATGAAAAAATAACACTTGCTCCGAGCGTCTTTTACCTCCGGCTCCTCCCCCCTCCCCCGCGTCATGACTCTACCCAAGTTGGCACCAAGAGTTCGTGCAGCAAGGCAGCCAGAGTCCTGCTATATTGAGGGAGAGAAAGACAATGGAGACACCATGTGTGGATCCACTGGAGAAGCTTGGGGTATGGAAGGCCTGGCTTCTGAGTGGCAAGCCTCTTGCTCGGCCTTGCCACTCACCGGTGATGTGGGTCTGGGTGTGTCACTGGGGACTGCAGTGTCAAAGATGGAGGTCATCAATTGCGCGTGGGCATTGACAGCCTCGCAGGTTTCGTGACCCGTATGGACAAACTGTGACCCGACCTTCGTCACGATCGCAGATAGTGCCGCGATGCTTACGGGAATCTTACCCAATACCTCCAGGAGCTGTTGGGTGAGCTGGGCGCTCTCTCTGGACAGTCCCACCATGTTCAGGTGTGCATCTGACTGTCTGTCAGCAGACTGGCTTTGCCGACTCACTCTCCGGTGAGACTGCATATGGGATTCAACCCCGGTAGTTCATTGCTGCACACTACTTGTACTCAGGGCCTCGGATGGCTCAAAGCCTGAGAATGTTTCTTCATCGGATGAGTTGCTATGCGGAGAAAAAAGAGGTATCGAGTGCATCGGCCCCCCCCCCTCCCCGGAATAAGTTGTTCTGCTCCTCTCATTGAAGTTCTCTGTCCCCGTCCCCCTCCTCCTGACTGCCTGAAGTGGGGGCTTCCATTGCAGATCTGGAAATAGAAAACATAGAAACATAGAAACATAGAAAATAGGTGCAGGAGTAGGCCATTCGGCCCTTCTAGCCTGCACCGCCATTCAATGAGTTCATGGCTGAACATTCAACTTCAGTACCCCATTCCTGCTTTCTCGCCATACCCCTTGATCCCCCTAGCAGTAAGGACCTCATCTAACTCCTTTTTGAATATATTTAGTGAATTGGCCTCAACAACTTTCTGTGGTAGAGAATTCCACAGGTTCACCACTCTCTGGGTGAAGAAGTTCCTCCGCATCTCGGTCCTAAATGGCTTACCCCTTATCCTTAGACTGTGACCCCTGGTTCTGGACTTCCCCAACATTGGGAACATTCTTCCTGCATCTAACCTGTCTAACCCCGTCAGAATTTTATATGTTTCTATGAGGTCCCCTCTTATTCTTCTGAACTCCAGTGAATACAAGCCCAGTTGATCCAGTCTTTCTTGATAGGTCAGTCCCGCCATCCCGGGAATCAGTCTGGTGAACCTTCGCTGCACTCCCTCAATAGCAAGAATGTCCTTCCTCAGGTTAGGAGACCAAAACTGTACACAATACTCCAGGTGTGGCCTCACCAATGCCCTGTACAACTGTAGCAACACCTCCCTGCCCCTGTACTCAAATCCCCTTGCTATGAAGGCCAACATGCCATTTGCTTTCTTAACTGCCTGCTGCACCTGCATGCCAACCTTCAATGACTGATGTACCATGACACCCAGGTCTCTTTGCACCTCCCCTTTTCCTAATCTGTCACCATTCAGATAATAGTCTGTCTCTCTGTTTTTACCACCAAAGTGGATAACCTCACATTTATCCACATTATACTTCATCTGCCATGCATTTGCCCACTCACCTAACCTATCCAAGTCGCTCTGCAGCCTCACAGCATCCTCCTCGCAGCTCACACTGCCACCCAACTTAGTGTCATCCGCAAATTTGGAGATACTACATTTAATCCCCTCATCTAAATCATTAATGTACAGTGTAAACAGCTGGGGCCCCAGCACAGAACCTTGCGGTACCCCACTAGTCACTGCCTGCCATTCTGAAAAGTACCCATTTACTCCTACTCTTTGCTTCCTGTCTGACAACCAGTTCTCAATCCATGTCAGTACACTACCCCCAATCCCATGTGCTCTAACTTTGCACATCAATCTCTTGTGTGGGACCTTGTCGAACGCCTTCTGAAAGTCCAAATATACCACATCAACTGGTTCTCCCTTATCCACTCTACTGGAAACATCCTCAAAAAATTCCAGAAGATTTGTCAAGCATGATTTCCCTTTCACAAATCCATGCTGACTTGGACCTATCATGTCACCTCTTTCCAAATGCACTGCTATGACATCCTTAATAATTGATTCCATCATTTTACCCACTACCGATGTCAGGCTGACCGGTCTATAATTCCCTGTTTTCTCTCTCCCTCCTTTTTTAAAAAGTGGGGTTACATTGGCTACCCTCCACTCCATAGGAACTGATCCAGAGTCAATGGAATGTTGGAAAATGACTGTCAACGCATCCACTATTTCCAAGGCCACCTCCTTAAGTACTCTGGGATGCAGTCCATCAGGCCCTGGGGATTTATCGGCCTTCAATCCCATCAATTTCCCCAACACAATTTCCCGGCTAATAAGGATTTCCCTCAGTTCCTCCTCCTTACTAGACCCCCCGACCCCTTTTATAACCGGAAGGTTGTTCGTGTCCTCCTTCGTGAATACCGAACCAAAGTACTTGTTCAATTGGTCCGCCATTTCTTTGTTCCCCGTTATGACTTCCCCTGATTCTGACTGCAGGGGACCTACATTTGTCTTTACTAACCTTTTTCTCTTTACATATCTATAGAAACTTTTGCAATCCGTCTTAATGTTCCCTGCAAGCTTCTTCTCATACTCCATTTTCCCTGCCCTAATCAAACCCTTTGTCCTCCTCTGCTGAGTTCTAAATTTCTCCCAGTCCCCAGGTTCGCTGCTATTTCTGGCCAATTTGTATGCCACTTCCTTGGCTTTAATACTATCCCTGATTTCCCTTGATAGCCACGGTTGAGCCACCTTCCCTTTTTTATTTCTATGCCAGACAGGAATGTACAATTGTTGTAGTTCATCCATGCGGTCTCTAAATGTCTGCCATTGCCCATCCACAGTCAACCCCTTAAGTATCATTCGCCAATCCATCTCAGCCAATTCACGCCTCATACCTTCAAAGTTAGCCTTCTTTAAGTTCTGGACCATGGTCTCTGAATTAACTGTTTCATTCTCCATCCTAATGCAGAATTCCACCATATTATGGTCACTCTTCCCCAAGGGGCCTCGCACAACGAGATTGCTAATTAATCCTTTCTCATTACATAACACCCAGTCTAAGATGGCCTCCCCCCTAGTTGGTTCCTCGACATATTGGTCTAAAAAACCATCCCTTATGCACTCCAGAAAATCCTCCTCCACCGTATTGCTTCCAGTTTGGTTAGCCCAATCTATGTGCATATTAAAGTCACCCATTATAACTGCTGCACCTTTATTGCACGCACCCCTAATTTCCTGTTTGATGCCCTCCCCAACATCACTACTACTGTTTGGAGGTCTATACACAACTCCCACTAACGTTTTTTGCCCTTTGGTGTTCTGCAGCTCTACCCATATAGATTCCACATCATCCAAGCTAATGTCCTTCCTAACTATTGCCTTAATCTCCTCCTTAACCAGCAATGCTACCCCACCTCCTTTTCCTTTTATTCTATCCTTCCTGAATGTTGAATACCCCTGGATGTTGAGTTCCCAGCCCTGCTCATCCTGGAGCCACGTCTCCGTAATCCCAATCACATCATATTTGTTAACATCTATTTGCACAGTTAATTCATCCACCTAATTGCGGATACTCCTTGCATTAAGACACAAAGCCTTTAGGCTTGTTTTTTTAACACCCTCTGTCCTTTTAGAATTTTGCTGTACAATGGCCCTTTTTGTTCTTTGCCTTGGGTTTCTCTGCCCTCCACTTTTCCTCATCTCCTTTCTGTCTTTTGTTTTTGCCTCCTTTTTGTTTCCCTCTATCTCCCTGCATTGGTTCCCATCCCCCTGCCATATTAGTTTAACTCCTCCCCAACAGCACTAGCAAACACTCCCCCGAGGACATTGGTTCCGATTCTGCCCAGGTGCAGACCGTCCGGATTGTACTGGTCCCACCTCCCCCAGAACCGGTTCCAATGCCCCAGGAATTTGAATCCCTCCCTGCTGCACCATTGCTCAAGCCACGTATTCATCTGAGCTATCCTGCGATTCCTACTCTGACTAGCACGTGGCACTGGTAGCAATCCCGAGATTACTACTTTTGAGGTCCTACTTTTTAATTTAGCTCCTAGCTCCTTAAATTCATTTCGTAGGAACTCATCCCTTTTTTTACCTTGGTACCAACGTGCACCACGACAACTGGCTGTTCTCCCTCCCTTTTTAGAATGTCCTCCACCCGCTCCGAGACATCCTTGACCCTTGCACCAGGGAGGCAACATACCATCCTGGAGTCTCGGTTGCGGCCGCAGAAACGCCTATCTATTCCCCTTACAATTGAATCCCCTATCACTATCGCTCGCCCACTCTTTTTCCTGCCCTCCTGTGCAACAGAGCCAGCCACGGTGCCATGAACTTGGCTGCTGCTGCCCACTCCTCAACAGCACTCAAAGCAGTGTATCTGTTTTGCAGTGGGATGACCACAGGGGACCCCTGCACTACCTTCCTTGCACTGCTCTTCCTGCTGGTCTTCCATTCCCTATCTGGCTGTGGACCCTTCTCCTGCGGTAAGACCAACTCGCTACACGTGATACTCACGTCATTCTCAGCATCGTGGATGCTCCAGAGTGAATCCACCTTCAGCTCCAACTCCGCAACGCGGACCGTCAGTAGCCGGAGGTGGACACACTTCCCGCACATGTAGTCGTCAGGGACACTGGTGTTGTCCCCGTGTTCCCACATGGTACAGGAGGAGCATATCACGTGACCGAGCTGTCCTGCCATGACTTAACCCTTAGATACACTTAAATTGCCGACAACAATGTTAAAAGTTACTGACTAAGAAAGAAAAAGAAAAACTACTCACCAATCACTTACCACGTTGGCTGTGACGTCACCTTTTGATTTCTTTCTACTTCTTTTTTGCCTTCTCTCCCAGCTGGAGCTGCACAAGTACGCCTCTCTCAACTTCCGCCTCTCTCGACTCCCCGGACTGCTGAGCCTTTTATAGGCCGCTGCCTCTCTCGACTCCCGCCTCTCTCGACTCCCCGGACTGCTGAGCCTTTTATAGGCCGCTGCCTCTCTCGACTCCCGCCTCTCTCGACGCTCCCCGGACTGCTGAGCCTTTTATAGGCCGCTGCCTCTCTCGACTCCCGCCTCTCTCGACGCTCCCCGGACTGCTGAGCCTTTTATAGGCCGCTGCCTCTCTCGACTCCCGCCTCTCTCGACTCCCCGGACTGCTGAGCCTTTTATAGGCTGCTGCCTCTCTCGACTCCCGCGTCTCTCGACTCCCCGGACTGCTGAGCCTTTTATAGGCCGCTGCCTCTCTGGACTCCCGCCTCAGATGAGTGGTTAGCAGCAGGGGAGGGGGCAGGGTGACATAAATAAGGTCACATAGCACAGGCTCATTTGAAGGACTGCCGCTACTCCATTATATGTAATCCAGACACACTGCATCACATTGCCCCAACCCTAGTCCACAGAACACTACATCACATTGCCCCAACCCTAGTCCACGGAACACTACATCACATTGCCCCAACTCAGCCCGGAGATTTTGCAGGACTTACCCTCACTTTTGAATGGGGGCTCAGCACCCCCACGGGCAGTTGCCCTCTCTGAGGCACTGATCAGACCAGCCACACTCTCCTCGATGTCTGTCAAAGGCATGGTTCTGGGTGGACCGCCGCCTGTCTGCCGCTGCTCCCGGTGGTTGTGGGACATCTTTCCCTACAAAGATGACAATGGGAATGGTTACCAGAGGGCCCATCTGCTCTTGTGGCACACACAGATAGCCACCAAAGCACTTGTACCATACTGTGTGCATTTAATACAGTCCTCTGTTAATGGCCCTGGAAGTTGCACGTGGTTCATGAAGACATTAAAGTGCAGAAATATCTTTTCAGATCTCAGAAAGCAATCTTAATAATGTATAAAGATTATTCATGGCAAATAAGATGCAACACTATACCAACATGTATCAGATTTATAATTTAAGTAATGAAGGAGTGCATCAATAAAAATATTACTTCCTCTAAGGACCCTGGCGTCGATACAAGACACCTCCTCAGTGATGCTGGTCCAAATGCGACGAAAAACCACTGGGCGGTGTTTACTTGCACCCCTCCTGTTTAATTCTGCCCATCTCCTCTCCACAGCAATGACAAGGGCCTCGTTGGCCTCATTGCTAAACTTTCTGGCTCGCTGCCTGCTCCCATCTCCTTCCATCATGAATGCAATCTAAAAATGGCTGATTCAGCCCTGGGTGCATTGCGCATGTGCGGACGCTCCCTGACAGTTGACCAGAACCGGGGGAAGAAGAAAAAAATGGCAAAAAATTAAAAAATTCATACATGTGCCGAAGATCCAATTTTTTTTTTTCGGTCGCAAATTTCGACTCCACGCACAAGTTCAGTTGCGCAATGCCAGATTTATCGCTATTGCTGAACTTTGAGAGCTCTGGCAGTAACAGTACCCCAACATTTAAAAAAAAAAAGAAAAAATGTTGCTGTGATTATCACCCAAAAACAGGCAAAATCGCTAAAACCTGAAATTCTAGCCCTAAGTGTGCTCCATTTCTGCATCACGTTTTGTAGTTCCAGGTGACTGTTTACCGACAGTGAAACAAGATTCCAAACCAATTTTCCAGTAAATGCACAATTTATTCAACACAATGTTATATGCAGTAATATTTGGTAAGGATCATTATGCAAATTGTCTGTCTGTCTTACATAGTTGGAAGGGATGAGTACTTTTTAAATATGACTCAAATGACTAGCATTGACAGAGTCTTTCACATTATCTTGTCTAAAGCCTTCTGGCCATTTGTGAGTGACCCTTGACAGTGAATGTTGGCAGGCAGTTTAGGAGCAGCTGATCTTGTCCACAAGTGGAATTTCCAGCAGGTGGTCACTGGGTGGAGATCAGGAGCAAGAACCCCGATTGTTTTAAAAATGTTTTATTTCATCCCCCTGCTCTCCCACCCCCCGGCCACCCCCCCCCCCCCCCCAAAACCAAGAGACTCGGGAATAAATTGCTCCTACCTCCCTCATTAAGATTATTTAACTAAACGTAGACCAGAAATTGAACTTGGAACATTCTTGATTTCTATGACTTTCTCGTAATCCTTCTTTGATGTGTAGCACATGCAAGTTTAGTGTGTCTTTTATTTTGCAGCTGATCCAAATTTCTACAGTAAAAACTTATTAATGATGGGTAAATCTTTCATGAAATTAAAAAATGAGAAGATGGCCTTTTTGTGGCTGACAAAAGCAAGAGACTACCCAGCACGTAATGAAGAAGACAAGCAGGTACAATTGTCCTGTTTCATTCAAGCAACTTCATGTTTGCTGTCGTATAAATTTTATTTAATTTCCTCATTGTTTAAAAACATTGCTGTGCTTTACATTTGTTGACTAATCTTGATTATTTTTTTGTTTTTGTTAGTGACAATAGGCACTATTAATTCAGCTTGGTCCCAACCTAGCTGAAGTGAATGTCTACAGTAAGCACCTGCCTATCGCTATCTTATGGTAGTTTTAAGAAAGTGGTTCAAGGCTACAAGTGGACAGAGGCTGTAGCATTATCCTGCTGGATTTGGTAGAATTGCAGTGTTGGTACAAATCAATTAAAGGATACCATTCATTTAAGTATTGTATAGACGCAGATTTCTGTGTAAACGTGAGTAGCTGATCCTCTGAATTTCAGAATCCAGCACCATAGTTGCTAAATAAGGAAGTAGATGCAATAATGTTCAATGAAAAAATTGAAGCAAGCCCCATGTTTTCTTTCTCCATTCCGCATAGCCCAGAAATTTGCGATGTTGGCAATCTTGAAGTTGTAGCTTGCCTGTCGAAGGGGAATACTCGTGCCAGCAGAGGGAGGGCTAAACCTTCCCACTAATTGTACTAGGTTCCAGGACCTGGAAAATGGTGCCGGGAGTTAAGCCGAGCAATCAACAATATGGTGGGGAAAGTTGGTAAGAAATGTGCAAAAATGGTAGGATTTATATCCAAATAATCTACTGCATGGATAAAAATGATAATTAAATATCCGTGCATCCACCAAAACAAGCAGAACATTTCAATGTACTTTTAGAACAGAATGGCTGCTTTAAGCTGGCCCAGCCACAGGCTTTCCTAATGTGCCCATTTTATATGGGTGCAGAGGGCACCAGCAGAAGAGCTCATCCAAACAATGTAAATTTTACCATGTAACCTCATTAACATAACCCTTCATAAGGAGGCTCATGCCGGCCTCTCTGTCACTTTTTTTTAATGCCATAAATTGGGGCACAAAGCAACCGCCGCACATTTGTGTGACTGAAATCCCGACCTGTGCATGCCCATGGTGAAGCCCCATGCTGCCAATGGAGCGTTTGCAAGTTCAGGGCTTGTAAGTTATTTTTTCTGTTGCCATTGCTCAACCATAGAAGTGAAGTTAGTATTTTCAAAAGGAAATACTTGTTTTGTTACAAAATGAATGTACTTTTGGAACGTTTGTTTCTGAAGGTTTATGATGTTGCTTGCTTTCAAACATTGCACATGATGGGATGTGCAGTGTATTCCACAAGCTCACTAAATTGAAATTGATCACTTTTTAGATAGAACAAAAAACAAAGGCAGATGTTGGAACAGGCTAATATTGACTCTGTCATAAGTAAAATGATAATCTTAAACAACAACTTGTATTTATATAGTGCCTTTAACGTAGTGAAACATCCCAAGGTGCTTCACAGGAGTATGAGATTTTAAAAAATGACACCGAGCCACATAAGTAGAAATTAGCGCAGATGACCAAAAGCTTGGTCAAAGAGGTATGTTTTAAGGAGCATCATGAAGAAGGAAAGAGAGGTGAAGAGGTTTAGGCAGGGAGTTCCAGAGCTTGGGGCCCTAGGCAAAAGAAGGCACTGGTTGAGCGATTTATAATCAGGGATGGTCAAGAAGGCAGAATTAGAGGAGCACTGACATTTTGAGTGTTGTGGAGATTAGAGATATGGAGGGATTTGAAAATAAGGATGAGAATTTTGAAATCGAGGCATTGCTTAACCGGAAGCCAATGTTGATCAGCGAGCACAGGGGTGATGGGTGAGCGAGATTTGGTGCGAGTTAGGACACTGGCAGCCGAGTTTTGGATTACCTCTAGTTTACATAAAAACAAAAGCTCGAGAGTAGGACAAAGAGTGGATTTAAGATTCAGATACTGATGAAAGTATGTGGATTTGGTAAACTTCAGACTTAAAGCATTACCTGTTTTACTCGTGAGGAAACTAACTAGCCAGGAGGTAGTTATAGATGTAGCCTCTAACATTGTTGATTCTCTGAAGGGTCAGATAGTATAGTATACCAAGCATACTGCGGATGTGCCACAATCTGCTCTCCCAGTATTCTGTTGTAATTAAGAAAGTGGCCCTAGAAATAGTGGCAGCATTGGTGGTCATTTTCCATCATTCTATAGACTCTGGATCAGTTCCTATGGACTGGAGGGTAGCTAATGTAACTCCACTTTTTTAAAAAAGGAAGGAGAGAGAAAACAGGGAATTATAGACACGTTAGCCTGACATCGGTAGTGGGGAAAATGTTGGAATCAATTATTTGGAAAGCAGTGAAAGGATCAGTCCAAGTCATTTATGAAAGGGAAATCATGCTTGACAAATCTTCTAGAAATTTTTTGAGGATGTAACCAGTAGAGTGGACAAGGGAGAATCAGTGGATGTGTATTTGGATTTTCAAAAGGCTTTTGACAAGGTCCCACACACGAGATTGGTGTGCAAAATTAAAGCACATGGGGGTAATATATTGACGTGGATAGAAAAGTGGTTGGCAGACAGGAAGCAAAGTGTAGGAATAAGCGGGTCCTTTTCAGAATGGCAGGCAGTGACTAGTGGGATACCGCAAGGTTCAGAGCTGGGACCCCAGCTATTTACAATACACATTAATGATTTAGACGAAGGAATTGAGTGTAATATCTCCAAGTTTGCAGATGACACTAAACTGGGTGGCAGTGTGAGCTGTGAGGGGGACGCTAAGAGGCTGCAGGGTGACTTGGACAGGTTAGGTGAGTGGGCAAATGCAAGGCAGATGCAGTATAATGTAGATAAATGTGAGGTTATTCACTTTGGTGGCAAAAACAGGAAGGCAGAATATTATCTGAATGGTGACAGATTAGGAAAAGGGGAGGTGCAACGAGACTTGGGTGTCATGGTACATCAGTCATTGAAAGTTGGCATGCAGATACAGCAGGTGGTGAAGAAGGCAAATGGCATGTTGGCCTTCATAGCGAGAGGATTTGAGTATAGGAGCAGGGAGGTCTTACTGCAGTTGTACAGGGCCTTGGTGAGGCCACACCTTAAATATTGTGTACAGTTTTGGTCTCCTAATCCTGAGAAAGGACATTCTTGCTATTGAGGGAGTGCAGCGAAGATTGGCAGGACTGACATGTGAAGAAAGACTGGATCGACTAGGCTTATATTCACTGGAATTTAGAAGAATGAGAGGGGATCTGATAGAAACATATAAAATTCTGATGGGATTGAACAGGTTAGATGCGGAAGAATGTTCTCAATGTTGGGGAAGTCCAGAACCAGGGGTCACAGTCTAAGGATAAGGGGTAAGCCATTTAGGACCGAGATGAGGAGAAACTTCTTCACTCAGAGAATTGTGAACCTGTGGAATTCTCTACCACAGAAAGTTGTTGAGGCCAGTTCGTTAGATATACTCAGGAGGGAGTTAAATGTGGTTCTTACGGCTAAAGGGATCAAGGGGTATGGAGAGAAAGCAGGAATGGGGTACTGAAGTTGCATGATCAGCCATGATCATATTGAATGGTGGTGCAGGTTCGAAGGGCTGAATGGTCTACTCCTGCAACTATTTTCTATGTTTCTATGATAGTACTGAGTGCACCACATGAATGATAATATGGTGTCTAGACTTGCACAAGAAGGTACTTGGATAATGTACCCAAGTTCAGTAGTTGCCCATGTAAATGTAACTAGCATGAGTTTCTGTCTCCTGTGAAGGGAGAAGAAAAACAATTGCCATTCTTGGCGGCAGCAGCATCTCTGCCATAGGATAAAGAATCATGGGTATAAGGAACAACAACTTGTATTTATATAACTGTGATAGATTTACAGACACGGCACACACAGATCTTTCTAAAATGGATGCAGCTTCAGAAGTCTCGGGAACTTCCTGGTTCCTGTAAGCTGACTGTTTATTCCCTTTAGTTGCAGTAACACAATACGTCCACATCCACAGTGTGGAGCTACACACATTACAAGCTTACAGACATTACACTTCTCCCTCCTTAATGAAGAAGTTATTATAACAAACATCATGCATAACTTGCATGTTTATACATACCAAAGGATATGGACTTATTTTGCCATATTTACAAATTTAACTTAACCACTTGTTTTCTGCTTCGAAGAGGATACTTTCGCTCTCAAACAGAACCTTCCAAACAGGGTGTCGAATTCAAACTCCTTCGCGGCTCATCCTGAGGAACATTTTCCTCCAAGGGATTTCCTTGATTTTCATTTGAACTCACTATAACTTCAGACTGTTTGTTTTCCTGACTCGGACTCAAACTTACATTCTGATTTTCTCTTGGATTTGTTTCCATACATTGGATGTAGGATTTGCTACTGTTGTATCAAAACTATCTGATGAGTCAGAAATAAGTGAATCATTCCCACCTTCAACTCCTTCCATGTCTGTAGGTAAAATATGATCAATGTGAACCAACCTAACCTGTCCATTATCAAACACCTTGACCAAATATGTGCGAGAACCACACATCTTCACTACTGTTCCTAGTAACCACTTTAACCATTTATGGTGATAGTTCTTCACTCTCACCTTCTGATTTAATTTCACACTTCTCTCTTTTACTCTACCTCTATCATGATTCTCTTTCTGTCTTAATTGTGTCTCTTCTACAGACTTTGCCAAATTTGGTTTTAACAATGAGAATCTGGTTCGTGGCTGAGAAACAACTCTGCTGGTGTTCCACCAATAATTGTGCGAGCAGTATTAGAAAATTAGCCAATTTTTGATCCAATGACAACTGTCATTTCTTTGGATTTGGATCTAATATTTGTTTGATGAGGGCACATTTTACAATTGTTACAGTGCGCTCTGCTGCACCATTCGAAGCAGGGTGGTAAGGTGGAACCTTGGTATGTTTCACATCATTTTTGCTCGTGAACTGTGCAAATTCTTCTGAATGGAATTGTGGTCCGTAATCTGAAACAATTTCTTCTGGGAATTCAAATTAAGAAAATAAACTTCATTAGACATTTTATGTTTTTACTTGTTGTTTTCCACATTGGAAACATCTCGACCCACTTCGAATGGCTATCAATCACAATGAACAATTGTTGTCCTTCTAGCTCAGCAAAATCAATATGTAGCCTTTGCCACACCCTGGGAGGCCATTTCCATGGCTGTAATGGTACTGATGGTGATTGCTTGCTTACTGACTGACAATGTACTCTATATATCTTTATCAAGACCTGGCCACCTTAAGTAACTACATGCAAAACTTTTGGTCAAGCACTTTCCTAGGTGCTGGTCATAGAGGTCTTCTAATAATTTGGACCTGAACTTATTTGCTATAACCACTCTTGCACCCCACAGGATACAATCTTTATTCATTCCTACGCGTGAAGAATGGATGAATATCTTTGTCTGTTACATGGTTTGGCCATCCATTTGCAATATAATCACACACCTTTGACATCACTGGGTCACGTTTGGTTGCTCTACCAATCTCTTCAGCTGTGACTGGCAGTTCATCAATGTATGTAAAATAGAACACTTCTTCCCTATTGGGTGTAACGTGATGGGGAAGGCAATCTAGACATTGCATCAGCATTACTGTGATCAACTGATCGCCTGTATTCAATATCATATGTATATGCTGACAAAATCAAAGCCCATCTCTGCATTCGGGCTGCAGCTAATGTTGGAACTGGGGACTTTGGATGGAGGATTGCTGTTAGGGTCTGTAGTGATGGTAAACTTACAACCATACAAGTATTTGTGAAACTTCTTGACCCCAAAAATTAATGCCAGAGCTTCCCTTTCGATTTGCGCATAATTACTCTCCTGGCACTGAGAGTGCGTGAAGCAAAAGCAATTGGTCTCTCCTCCCCACTACGTGATAAATGAGAGATCACTGCCCCAACTCCATACGGAGAGGCATCACATGCTAGCTTAATCTCCTTAGATATGTCATAGTGAACAAACATGGTGCTGTATACCAATTTGCTTTTACACTCCTTAAATGCTGTATCACATTCTTTTGACCACTTCCAATGGACCTGTTTTTTCAATAGTTCATTCAGTGGATGTAATACTATAGCCAAATTTGGTAGGAACTTCCCATAATAGTTCAAAAGACCCAAAAATGATCGATGTTCAGTGACATTCCTGGGAGTGGGTGTATTTCTAATTGCAGCCGACTTTCCTATGGTTGGATGTAAACCATCTTTGTCTACTCTGTACCCTAAGTACTCCACTGAGTTTTGAAATAACTCTCACTTACAAGCAGACACTCGTACTCTGTGCTTCTCTCGTTGTTTGAGGACTTCATTCAATATGTTATGAATTTGCCTATTTGGTGCTGAAATTAGTATTTCAACTAAATAACATATTACCCCTTCAATACCTTGCAAAATCTGGTTCATCACCCTTTGAATATGGCAGGGGTGGAAGACAATCCAAACGGTAGCCTATTAAATTGATATAGGCCTAGATGAGTATTTATAGTCAAACATGACTTGGACTCCTCATCTAATTCAAGCTGTAAGTAGGCATTCGTAAGATCGAGTTTTGAGAAAATCTGACCACCTGTCAGTGTTGTGAATAAATCTTCTATATTCGGCAATGTATTGGGGACATTATCCTCTGGAACCTGGTTTACGGTTACTTTATAATCACCACACAATCTTACCTTACCATCGGACTTGGGTACAACAACAATGGGTGTAGCCCAATTACATTGATCTATCTTACAAATAATATTCTCAGGCTCTAGTCTTTTGAGTTCTTGCTCCACTTTCTCCTTGAATGCATATGGTACGGAACGTGGCTTGTAATAAACCGATCTAGAGTCCTTCTGTACCCTGACACTCTCCTTGAAGCCTTGGATCGGACTGCCCGTTTCACAGAACACCTTCGGATAACTCTTGATAACATCATCCGTTGATGCAAATCTCGTTTCAACATGAAAAATCTCACTCCAATCCAGCTTCAGTGATCTCAACCAATTTCTTTCTAGTAAGGCAGGCTTGTCTCCTTTCATTACTATTAGAGGAAAGTTCTGAAATTGATCCTTGTATTTCACTGGTACGGTGATATGACCTACCACAGGAATGTTCTCTCCTGAGTAGCCTTGCAGCTCCATCTTGGATTTCTCCAATAGGAAATCATGCAATTTGTCACGATATAGTGAATCCGGTACTACACTCACTGATGCACCAGTGTCGATTTCCATGGGTATCTTGAATCCCGCAACATCTATGTGGATTATACTTTCCGAATCGCTGTCCGTTAACCTCATGCTCCTGATAACGTGTAACTCTAACATCTCCACATCTGTTGTTCTTCCATGCTATGTAGTCTCTGGGGATTTCTACTCAGGTTTGAAAACTGGACTCCTAGCTTTGAAAGCTGGTTTACCCTTCAGTCGGCATGCCTTCGCAAGATGCCCAGTCTTTCTGCAGAAGAAACACTCTGCTCACAGTTGTCCATATTTGAAGGTAATGTGTTGTCCCAGGCACCTATAGCACGATTTTGGTGCTGTTAGAATTTCCAGTTTCTGAGACTTTGGTTCCCCCACCGCCTTTTACTTTGAACCTGCAGGCGATTCAGCTCGGTTGACTGACGACCGTAATTATTATTAAATTCTCGAATATTGATCGGCCATGCCCATCGACCTCGCTGTCTGACAAGCAATCTCAAAGGTCAAGTCATCAGTCGTTAATAACTTTCTTCTGATCGCATCATTTTTCACCCAAGAAAAACGGTCCTGCAATGCTCGGTTTTGAAAGTTTCCGAAATTACAGTGAATAGATAGCTTTTTTAATTCTACAGTGTAATCACTGTTACTTTAATCAGTCTTTTGATTTCGTATACCTAGAAATTGCTGAAAGCTATTGTTTAACGGTTTGGGCTTATAGCGCTGCTCCAGCTTCGTTAAAATCTCTTTAAGCATTGTGTCCTTTGGCTTGTCAGGCACAAGCAGATTTATCAGCGTTTCATACAATTCCAGACCCACTTCCGATAAGAAAATCACTCTCTTACATTCCAACACAGCCCGGTTCTGATCTGCATTCTCTGGAACTTAGATTATATTATTTGCAGTGAAATACATTTCTAGCCGATCCACATACGCTTTAAACCTTTGCTGATCGCGTTTATAATCACCCAAATGCCCCATGACTCCTACGGGTGCAGCCATTTTTGACTCTGCAGTTTAAACTAGTGTGTCTGTTTTTACCTCGGATTTTGTAGCTATTTCCAAAGACAGAGAAGCTTCCAAAGTCTCTCTGTCGGCTAGCAGAATCCTTCACCAACAAAATTTCAGCTTTAAAACATCTGAAAAATCCCATCTCGCCGCCAAATGTGATAGATTTACAGAGCACAGATCTTTCTGGCATGCAGGTACAGCAGACGGTTAAGAAAGCAAATGGCATGTTGGCCTTCATCGCGCGGGGATTTGAGTACAGGGTCAGGGAGGTGTTACTACAGTTGTACAGGGTCTTGGTGAGGCCACACCTGGAGTATTGTGTACAGTTTTGGTCTCCTAACTTGAGGAAATACATTCTTGCTATTGAGGGAGTGCAGCGAAGGTTCACCAGATTGATTCCCGGGATGGCGGGACTGACCTATCAAGAAAGACTGGATCAACTGGGCTTGTATTCACTGGAGTTCAGAAGAATGAGAGGGGATCTCATTAGAAACGTTTAAAATTCTGACGGGTTTAGACAGGTTAGATGCAGGAAGAATGTTCCCAATGTTGGGGAAGTCCAGAACCAGGGGTCACAGTCTAAGGATAAGGGGTAAGCCATTTAGGACCAAGATGAGGAGAAACTTCTTCATCCAGAGAGTGGTGAACCTGTGGAATTCTCTACCACAGAAAGTTGTTGAGGCCAATTCACTAAATATATTCAAAAAAGTGTTAGATGTAGTCCTTACTACTAGGGGGATCAAGGGGTATGGCGAGAAAGCAGGAATGGGGTACTGAAGTTGAATGTTCAGCCACGAACTCATTGAATGTCAGTGCAGACTCGAAGAGCCAAATGGCCTACTCCTGCACCTATTTTCTATGTTTCTAAAATGGATGCAGCTTCAGAAGTCCTCCAGAACTTCCTGGTTCTTGTAAGCTGTTTATTCCCTTTAGTTGCAGTAACACAATACGTCCACATCCACACTGTGGAGCTACAGACATTACAAGCTTGCAGAGATTACAATAATGTAGTAAATAATCCCAAGGTACTTCACCAGAGTGTTATCCAACACACATCTGACACCGAGCCACACCAGGAGAAATTAGGGCAGAAAACCAAAACCGTGGTCAATGTAGGTTTTAAGGAGCGTCTTAAAGGAGGAGTTTAGGGAGGGAATTCCAGAGCATGGGGTCTTGGCAGCTGAAAGCATAGCCTTCAATGAAAATCAGGATGCTTACGTGGCCAGAATTGGAGGAGCGCAGATATCTGGGGTGTAGGGCTAGAGATTAGAGATGGGGAGGAGAGGCCATGGAGGGTTGAGAATTTTTAAATTGAGGCATTGCTTAACTGGGAGATAATGTAGGTCAGCGAGTACAGGGGTGATGGGCAACGTTCCCTTTCATTTTTTGGGAGGTGCATGACTCATTCAAAATATCGCACATGCATTTTTTCCCATTTAAAAGCCAGCGCACTGGGTGACCGGGAGCTCTAGTGCTGCACGGCTGCACAACTTAAAGGGAAATATTAGTGATGGGCGAACGGGGCTTGGTGTGAATTACGACATGGGCAGCAAAGTTTTGGATGACCTCATGTTTACGGAGGGTAGAAAATGGGAGGCCAGCAAGGATTGCATTGGAATAGTCAAGTCGAGTTAAAAAAGGCATGGACGAGGGTTTCAGCAGCAGATGGGCAGAGTTGGGCGATGTTACGGAGGTGGAAATAGGTGGTCTTAGTGATGGTGATATGTGGTTGGAAGCTCGTCTCTGGGTCAAATAAGACATCAAGATTGCGAACAGTCTGGTTCAGCCTCAAGACAGTTGCCAGGGAGAAAGATGGAGTCGGTGGCGAGGGAAAGGAGTTTGTGGCGGGGACCAAAGACAATGACTTCAGTTTTCCCAATATTTACTTGGGAGGAAATTTCTGCTCATCTAGTGCTGAATGTCGGAAAAGTAGTCTGACAATTTAGAGTCAGTGGAGGGGTCGAGATTGGTGGTGATGAGGTAGAGCTGGATGTCGTCAGCGTACAGGCAGCATATAGATGAGAAATAGTGCGTGGGGGACCAAGGATAGATCCGTGGGGGACACCAGAGGTAACGGTGCGGGAGAAGGAAGAGAATATATTGTAGGTGATTCTCTGGCTATGACTGGATGGATAAGAATGGAACCAGGTAAGTGCAGTCCCACCCAGGTGGAGTGGCATTGTAGGAGCATGGTGTGGTCAACCATGTCAAAGGCTGCAGTCAGGTCGAGGAGGGATAGTTTACCATTATTACACATATAGGATGTCATTTGGTGTTAGAAAACCCTAATTTATAGCCAGATCTTTGTTTGTAGCCAGGTATATTATATAAACTGCCCCACATGCTGGTCTGAGACAGTGGTTTCAGGGTAATATGTTTGAGATCCAACCTGTAGTTCTAGCATTTGGTCTTAATCTGGTACTGTGTACTCACATATTCCCCTGGCCAGAAATAAATTTAAGCTTTTTCCTGAGACAGCACCACTTGATTGCAACCCTATGGATACGGTGTATTTGGATTTTCGGAAGGCATTCGATAAGGTGCCACATGAGGTTATTGAACAAAATTAGGGCTCATGGGATTGGAGGTAATATACCAGCATGGATTGAGGATTGGTTAATGGACAGAAAACACAGAGTAGGAATAAAACAGGTCATTTTCACGTTGGCAGGCTGTAACTTGTGGGGTGCTGCTAGGATCGGTGCTTAGGCCCCAGCTATTCACAATCTATGTCAATGATTTGGATGAGGGGACCAAATGTAATATATCCAAGTTTGCTGATGATACAAAGCTAGGTGAGAATGTAAAGAGGCTTCAAGGGGATATAGACAGGCTAAATAAGTGGGCAAGAACATGGCAAATGGAATACAATATGGAGACGACATGTAAAGTTATCCACTTTGGTAGGAAAAATAGAAAAGTAGAGTATTTTTAAAATGGTGAGAGATTGGGAAGTGTTGGTGTACAGAGGGACCTGGGTGTCATTGTACACAAATCACAAAGTTAACATGCAGGTACAGCAAGCAATTAAAGCAAATTGTATGTTGGCCTTCATTACAAGAGGATTTGAGGATAAGAGTAAAGATGTCTTACTGCAATTATATAGGGCCCTGGTGAGACTGCACCTGGAGTATTTTGTGTACAGTTTTGGTTTCCTTACCCAAGGAAGGGTATACTTATCATTGAGAGAGTGCAACGAAGGTTCACCAGACTGATTCCTGGGATGGGATTGTCTTATGAGGAGAGATTGAGTAGACGAGACCTATATTTTCTAGAGTTTAGAAGAATGAGCTGATTTCATTGAAACATACAAAATTCTTACAGGGCTTGGCAGGGAGGATGTTTCCTCTGGCTGAGGATTCTAGAACAAGGGGTCTCAATAAAGGGTCGGTCATTTAGGACTGCGATGAGGAGAAACTTCTTCACTCAGAGGGTGGTGAATCTCTGGAATTCTCTACCACAGAGGGCTGTGGAGGCTCAGTCAGAGTATATTCAAGACAAAGATTGATAGATTTTTGGATATTAAGGGAATCAAAGGATATGGGGAATAGTGCAGGAAAGTGGAGTTGAGGTAGATGATCAGCCATGATCTTATTGAAGGCGGAGCAGGCTCGAGGGGCCTACTCCTGCTCCTATTTCTTATGTTTTCCACCTTCCTGTGGCTAGAAAATATGGCGGCCTCCAGCAGTAGCAATGAAAGCCTCCTCTTGTGTGGGTCTGAGGTAGGTGTATACACTGGAATGTTTCACAGAACCCCGAGGCCCTTCTGAACCAGCAGCCTGCTGATTTTCCTGAGTGCGTCTCTTTATGTATGGTAAAGTAGAAAATTATACATACAGTAAAATATTCTTTCTATAAAGTGGTCTAGTCAGTCAGCCCATTTTGTGAAGTTCTTCCCAGTATGCACTGCTGAAACATTACTTTTGTTTAGGAAGCTTATCTTGAAGAGTGTGTGTAGGACATCTGCTATAAATTAAAAGTGGTGCATGGCCACAAGAATTTTTTTGTAGTAATTGTGGACAATCAATCTTATCTTTTTCTCCTATTTGTAGGTTCAAAAAGAAGCGACTGAATTACTGAAGTTGATGAGTGGACGGGGTTGAGCACCTGGCTCAAACCAATCTAGTGCATTAAAGCAGGCCTCTGCCAGTGAATTTTGTGTTATAGGGTTAATTTTGAAAAATAAGTTAATTGATTTCTCAGATCATTAGTCAATTAGAAGGATTTTTATTAAATGTTGGTACATGGTGATATTGTACAGGCCCGACACAGCATTAACGAATAAACAATTATGTATATATTCATGGATCTTGTGTGCTATGCATATTTGTAAAACACCAGTTGTGCAGCAAAAAAACAGCAGTGAATTCGAATTGCAGAACTATTCAGCTCGAGCTCCTCGTCTCATTTGAAAAATGTTGCTTGGCCCAATGCAATTGGAAACCTGACACTGCCAAAAAAAAAAATCACACCACCTATTGTCTTGTGTGCAGAGATGCACTTTCAATACTCAGGTTTCCAAAAAGAACAAATCTACTCAAATATATATCCCAAAACATCACATAAAATGAATCACCAGCAAGCCCACTGACTGTTTGTCAATCCATTTTATCTTTCTCAGTGATTTTTAATTTTTCAGTACATTGTATGCTCTAGAATCACTCTTGTGCAACAGCTTGACAGAAAAGCTTTCATATAGGGAAAAAAACCTTACAGTAAAAGATAAATATACATCAAAACGAAAAATCAGGAACAGAAATGCTTGTGATTTTTCTATCTAATTACCAGCCCAGTTTAAAGGGGGAATTTATCTTAAGCACCTGACGGAAGATAAATAAAACGTTTCAGTGGTAATCCTGATCTACCACAGCAGCTACCACCGATTTGGGTAATATACCAACTAACCATTTCTGTATACAATTTTCTAACAATTTTCTGTGACTATAATTTAAAAAAAATTGCAATGGGAAAAACTGACCAAACTCAAGCATTTACAAAACTTTTACAAATTAAAAACTTTAATGGAATTTACAATGTTTAAATTTAAAGCATTACAAATGTTACATTTCAATTGTCCATATCTCCTCATTCACTGCAAGGAAGCACGGTGTGTTAGAAGTTGTAGTTCCATATAATTCACAATTATTTTTAAATAGATTTTTGTTACATGTAATTAAGTAAATGAAACTATTTTAAAATCAACTTTTTATTACATGTTTTTGAAACTTCTGCAGTTAAGAAAAAAATAAATCACTTGATATTTCTAGGAAGAGGAAGGCCTATATTAGAAATTATATTTCAAAGCCAGAAAAAGAAATCAAACCTGTGCATAGAATGTAATTTACATAAAAGCCATGAAGAAAAACAGCATGTATAACATTGCAATGGGAAACTAATTATACAACATTCCTTACAATGTGCAAAACTTATATATTTGATTGATATTTTTTTTATTCCTGATTGATAAATGTAACTCTGCTAAAAGGCTGAACATAAAAGCAGCACAGAGGTAATATTTTGCATAATTACACTGTGAAAATTGTCCACATTAGCTTCTTGTATATAAAATTACATTATTATGGGGTACTGCCCAGTACCTCTGCTTTTGTTTTTTTTTTCAGTTTGCTATACATGAGACATACATAAACAGCAACACAAGGAAGTAAAATAAACCCTCGTGTCAGCATTTACACATTCTATGATCTCAACAAGCCAGCAGTATTAATTCTAGATATTTGACAGTGTTTGGCATAAGCTTAAATACTTCAGCCATGCAAGAAATAACCGTGGCAGATTTGTTACATCAGTGGAAACTGAACCACCGGGCATGTGTTTTCTTCTGGAAGATGCACTTTACACTAAGGGGGCCTAACAGCACACCTACCAGATCTCCAAATAAGCTCTATAAAACTAGAGCCATTCATATTTCAGCTGTTTTTTTAAAAAAAAAAGCATTCTATGTTTCAGAAAGCAGCCAAACTGTTTTCTCCCGAGACACTCATTTTAAGGGAAAACGCAGATATGTAAAATACTATGTATGGTTCAAGACATAATTTGCATAATGATTCTGGAAGAAAAGCAGGTCAGTTCTATAGAATTCCAGAAGTAACTTACTTCTCTAGGCAAATAGCTTATATACAACGGTAGACATCTATGAAACTGTAGATGGCTGGACATGAAACAAGAGTGCATTGTGACTTCATCTGTTAGTATCAAGAATATGTGCTGCATCTATTCCTGCCCGAATCCTTCTGTTTCTTCGATTGCAAAAAGCAGTTTCTCTTTCAATTGTTCATAGCTTTTGTAAGGTGGCAAGTCCAAGCGATTAAAACTGTTTAAAAAACACAATGAATATTTGGCTCAATTTAAACAAACATGTAGATGTTCTGAATAAATTTCAAATCAGTCAAACTACAAGTTTACCACAGAACCTGCTACAGAATTCCTAAATTCTTTCTCAGACTACTGGATGGCCTAGTATGGTTCTGTACCTCTTGGACCTCGGTTTATATTTCGCATGTAACCGATAACTCTATTTTTCACACCTTTGCAGCTTCTCTGATTGGAAACTGCTTTAGCCAGGAGAAAGAAGATTTTTATTATCAGTGATGCTTTAGCTCCCCTAAGATTGGGGCTAAAGCATAGAGTTATTGCAGAACAGAAAGAGGTTTACCTTTGCTGTGCTGTATCCGACCTGAACATGTTTGACACACAATAGCAAAATAAACTCTCTCCCACATCCTCCCACCCCAACACTGATATCACCCTCCTCAACAAGCAACAAAGAAACAGAGAAATCTGTTTTTATAACTTTGTGGCAGAAAATGTTATCTTGTACAAGTGTGACTAGGCTATTGGCACTTTGGGCAAGATAATTAATTCTCATCGTTTCTGGTTTTGACACAAATATTGAAAAGGTTGTATGATTCTATCAATCTTGAGTTCTGGCATTTGAATGCTAAAACACTGTCCTTGGGAGCCTGTTTTCAGTAACAACTCATTTTTTACAATGTGGGTCTCATCTCCAAAATGAATAATGGGATCTGGGAGGCAGGTTAAAATAAATATACTGAATACAGATAGAATCTCCTTTCCGTCCGGCACCCTCGGTACCTGGCCTGTCCCGAATAAGGGATTTTTCTGGATATGGGGATGTCACCGTGTTTGAGTGGACGGCGCCTTTAAGTGCTGTTGCTGGGGTAAGTGTGTTTGTGCGCTGATTGGCTGGCAGTCGGTCCAGCCAATCAGTGTGCAGGGGGCCCCAAAGAGCTGGTGGGTCCCAGAGAGTCGGCCCGCCTAGAAGGGTCGCCGGGCCTCAGAGTTGGTGGGCCCCAGCGGACCCCAAAGAGTCGGCCCAACCCCCCGGAGGGAGCGCCGTGGGGAGGAGCGTGCGGCCCGAGGACTAGCTGCAGGAGTTCCAGTCGGGCGACGAGGAGGAGGCAAGCCGATTGAGGAGAAAGATTATATTAGTGAGTAGGATTTTGACGGTTGCGTTCTGCACACGCGCCAGCCGGGAATGGTCCCGGATGAGGGGTGGTGCTAGATAAGGGAGTCCTGGATAAGAGAGGTTCAACCTGTAGTTAGAATATGCCATAACCTAGAAGTTAGGTAAAATTAAAGCTAAAATAATAGAAATTAGTTAGAATGGGGCAGATGGGTGTTACATTTTGTTTAAATTAAAGCTACCTGACATTTGAGTATATTTAACACTATGACAACTTGTATTTATAGAGCACCTTTAACGTAGAAAACATCCCATGGCACTTTACAGAGGGGAGAAAAAATATAGTTAAAAGAAGGAAGGTAAGCCACGATGTTAGGGGAGGTGAAAAATGTTTTGAGGTTTTTAAAGACAGGGAGGGAACTGCACAGTGAAAAACAGACAGCTGAAGGCTCTGTCACCAATTATAGAGTGACAGATGGGGAAATGTCAGAGTACTGAAGGGTATGGAAGATTGCAGAGAGGGAGGAGCAGTTCATGGAAGGATTTAAAGAAAAATACTCTAAATTCAATCCTTAGGGGACAGGACACCAATGTAGGTCAGTGAGGATGGTAGTGGACTTAAACATAGAAAATGGGTGCAGGAGTAGGCCATTCGGCCCTTCGAGCCTGCATCACCATTCAATTGCACCATCATTAAATTTCACCTGCCATGTGTCCACCCATTCTTGAAGTCGATCACCATCCTCCTCACTGTTCAAGTTTTGTGTCATCTGCAAATTTTGAAATTGTGCCCTGTATACCCAAGTCTAAGTCATTAATATATATCAAGAAAAGCAGTGGTTCCAGTCCTGACCCCTGGGGAACACTACTGTATAGCTTCCACCAGTCCAAAAAACAACCATTCACCACTACTCTCTGATACCTGTCACTTAGCCAATTTCGTATCCATGTTGCCACTGTCCCTTTTATTCAATGGGCTTCAATTTTGCTGGCAACCCTATTATGTGGCACTTTATCAAAATGCCATTTTGAAGTCCATGTAAACCACATCAACCGCACTGCCCTCATCAACTCTCTCTGTTAACTAATCAAAAAAACTCAATCAAATTAATTAACATAGAAACATAAAATATAGGTGCAGGAATAGACCATTCGGCCCTTCGAGCCTGCACCACCATTCAATAAGATCATGGCTGATCATTCACCACAGTACCCCTTTCCTGCTTTCTCTCCATACCCCTTGATCCCTTTAGCCGTAAGGGCCATATCTAACTCCCTCTTGAATATATCCAATGAACTGTTATCAACAACTCTCTGCGGCAGGAAATTCCACAGGTTAACAACTCTGAGTGAAGAAGTTTCTCCTCATCTCAATCCTAAATGGCTTACCCCTTATCCTTAGACTATGTCCCCTGGTTCTGGACTTCCCCAATATCGGGAACATTCTTCCTGCATCTAACCTGTCCAGTCCCGTCAGAATTTTATATGTTTCTATGAGATCCCCTTTCATCCTTCTAAACGCCAGTGAATACAGGCCCAGTCGATCCAGTCTCTTCTCATATGTCAGTCCTGCCATCCCGGGAATCAGTCTGGTGAACCTTCGCTGCACTCCCTCAATAGCAAGAACATCCTTCCTCAGATTAGGAGACCAGGTGAGGACTCACTAAGGTCCTGTACAACTGCAGTAAGACCTCCCCGCTCCTATACTCAAATCCCCTAGCTATGAAGGCCAACATACCATTTGCCTTCTTCATCGCCTGCTGTATCTGCATGCCAACTTTCAATGATTGGTGTACTGTGACACCCAGGTCTCGTTGCACCTCCCCTTTCCCTAATCTGCCACCATTCAGCTAATATTCTGCCCTCGTGTTTTTGCCACCAAAGTGGATAACCTCACATTTAGCCACATTATACTGCATCTGCCACATGTTTGCCCACTCACCTAACCTGTCCAAGTCACCCTGCAGCCTTTTAGCGTCCTCCTCACAGCTCACACCACTACCCAGCTTAGTGTCATCTGCAAACTTTGAGATATTACACTCAATTCCCTCATCCAAATCATTAATGTATATTGTAAATAGCTAGGTTCCCAGCACTGAGCCCTGCGGCACCCCACTAGTCACTGCCTGCCATTCTGAAAAGGACCTGTTTATTCCGACTCTCTGCTTCCTGTCTGCCAACTAATTCTCTATCCACGTCAATACATTACCCTCAATACCATGTGCTTTAATTTTGCACACCAATCTCTTGTGTGGGACCTTGTCAAAAGCCTTTTGAAAGTCCAATTACACCACATCCACTGGTTCTCCCTTGTCCACTCTACTAGTTATATCCTCAAAAAATTCTAGAAGATTTATCAAGCAGGATTTCCCTTTCATAAATCCATGCTGACTTGGACCGATCCCGTCACTGCTTTCCAAATGTGCTGCTATTTCATTTTTAATCATTGATTTCAACATTTTTCCCACTACTGATGTCAGGCTAACCGGTCTATAATTACCCGTTTTCTCTCTCCCTCCTTTCTTAAAAAGTGGTGTTACATTAGCTACCCTCCAGTCCATAGGAACTGATCCAGAGTCGATAGACTGTTGGAAAATGATCACCAATGCATCCACTATTTCTAGGGCTACTTCCTTAAGTACTCTGGGATGCAGACTATCAGGCTCCGGGGATTTATCGGCCTTCAATCCCATCAATTTCCCTAACACAATTTCCCGCCTAATAAGGATTTCCTTCAGTTCCTCCTTCTCACTAGACCTATGGTCCCCTAGTATTTCCGGAAGGTTATTTGTGTCTTCCTTCGTGAAGTCAGAACCAAAGTATTTGTTTAACTGGTCCCCCATTTCTTTGTTCCCGATTATAAATTCACCTGAATCTGACTGCAAGGGACCTACGTTTGGTGCGGAATGGGAGTGATGGAAGGCGTACTTTCAAAAGGTGTTTGATAAAGTAGGCTTGTTGGCAAAATTAAAGCCTATGGGATAAAAAGGACAGTAGCAGCATGGATAGAAATTTGAGTAAGGGATAGAAAACGGAGTATTGTGGTGTATGGCTATGTTTCAGACTGGAGGGAGATATACCATGGTGTTCCCCAAGGTTCAGTTCTAGGACCACTGCTGTTCTTGATATATATTAATGTCTTGGACTTGGGGATACAGGGCACAATTTCAAAATTTGCAAATGACACAAAGCTTGGAAATGTCTGAAAATAGCAACTTCAAGAGACAGGCTGGTGGAATTCAACACACAAAAGTGTGAGGTGATACATTTTGGTAGGAAGAATGAGGAAAGACAATGCAAGCTAAATGGTACAATTTTAAATGGGGTGCAAGAACAGAGAGACGGGTGTTTGTGCACAAATGTTTGAATGAGGCAGGTCAGGTTAATACAGCATATAGGATTCTGGGCTTTATAAGTAGAGGCAGAAGAGTACAAAAGCCAGGAAGTTATGCTGTACCTATCTAAAACACTAGTTTGGTCCCAGCTGGAGTATTGTGCCCAATTCTCAGCACCACACTTTAGGAAGGACGTGAAGGCTTTGGAGAGGGTACCGAAGAAATTTACTAGAATGGTTCCAGCAATGAGTGTTTACAGTTACATGGATAGACTGGAGAAGCTGAGGTTGTTCTCCTTAGAGCAGAGAAGGCTAAAAGGAGATTTGATAGGTGTTTAAAATCATGATGGATTTAGATAGAGTAAATACAGAGAAACTGTTTCCAATGGCTAAAGGGTCAATACCAGAGGGCACAGATTTAAGGTGATTGGCAAAAGAACCAGAGACAAGATGTGGAAAAAGTTTTTAATGCCACGAATGGTTAGAATTTGGAATACTTTGCCTGATAGGGTGGTGGGATACAGATTAAGTAGTAGCCTTAAAAAGGGAGTTACATACTTGAAAGAAAAAAGTGCAGAGATAGGGGCAATGTTCTCTCTAATTTCTTTCCCTGCACAGGCCCTTGAAATTTGGTGCAGCAGCCATGCATGCGCAGTATGTCTTCCAGCGGCATGCACGGGACCTCACGACTGAACACAAGAACGTAAGAATTGGGAGCACGAGGCCATATGGTTCCTTGAGCCTGCTCCGCCATTCAATAAGATTATAATTGATCTTCAACCTCAAGTCCACATCCCTCGATTGCCTTGAGTCCAAAAATCTATCAGCCTTGAATATACTCAACGATTCAGCATCCACATGACTCATCAGGGGAGGGCAGCAGCAGCCACGTTCATGGCACCGTGGGTGGCTCTGCTGCGCAGGAGGGCAAGAAAAAGAGTGGGAGAGCAATCATGATAGGGGATTCAATTGTAAGGGGAATAGATAGACGTTTCTGCGGCCGCAACCAAGACTTCAGGATGGTATGTTGCCTCCCTGGTGCAAGGGTCAAGGATGTCTCGGAGTGGGTGCAGGGCATTCTGAAAAGGGAGGGTGAACAGCCAGTTGTTGTGGTGCGTATAGGTACCAACCATATAGGTAAAAAAAACGGGATGAGGTCCTACAAGACGAATTTAGGGAGCTAGGAATTAAATTAAAAAGTAGGACCTCAAAATTAGTAATCTCAAGATTGCTACCAGTGCCACGTGCTAGTCAGAGTAGGAATCGCAGGACAGCTCAGATGAATACGTGGATTGAGGAGTGGTGCAGAAGGGAGGGATTCAAATTCCTGGGACATTGGAACCGGTTCTGGGGAGGTGGGACCAGTACCATGCGGATGGTCTGCACCTGGGCAGGACCAGAACCAATGTCCTAGGGGGAGTGTTTGCCAGTGCTGTTGGGGAGGAGTTAAACTAATATGGCAGGGGGATGGGAACCTCTGCAGGGAGACAGAAGAAAGAAGAATGGGGGCAAAAGCAAAAGATAGAAAGAAGAAAAGCAAAAATGGCCACATTAAACCAAAATTCTAAAAGGGCAAAGTATGTTAGAAAGACAAGCCTGAAGGCTCTCTGCCTCAATGCGAGGAGTATTCGGAATAAGGTGGATGAATTAACCGCGCAGATAGCAGTTAACGGGTATGTTGTAATTGGCATCACGGAGACATGGCTCCAGGGTGACCAAGGCTGGGAACTCAACATCCAGTGGTATTCAACATTTAGGAAGGATAGACAGAAAGGAAAAGGAGGCGGGGTGGCATTGCTGGTTAAAGAGGAAATTAATGCAATAGTAAGAAAGGACATTAGCTTGGTTGATGTGGAATCGGTATGGGTGGAGCTACGGAATACCAAGGGGCAGAAAACACGAGTGGGAATTGTATACAGACCACCAAACAGTAGTAGTAAGGTTGGGGACAGCATCAAACAAGAAATTAGGGATGCATGCAATAAAGGTACAGCAGTTATCATGGGTGACTTTAATCTACATATTGATTAGGCTAACCAAACTGGTAGCAATGCAGTGGAGGAGGATTGCCTGGAATGTATTAAAAAAGGAGTTAGATGTAGTCCTTACTACTAGGGGGATCAAGTGGTATGGCGAGAAAGCAGAAATAGGTACTGAAGTTGCATGTTCAGCCATGAACTCATTAAATGGCAGTGCAGGCTCGAAGAGCCGAATGACCTACTCCTGCACCTATTTTCTATGTATTAGGGATGGTTTTCTAGACCAATATGTCGAGGAGTCAACTAGGGAGCTGGCTATCCTAGACTGAGTGATGTGTAATGAGAAAGGACTAATTAGCAATCTTGTTGTGCGAGGCCCCTTGGGGAAGAGTGACCATAACATGGTAGAATTCTTTATTAAGATGGAGAGTGACACAGTTAATTCAGAAACTAGGGTCCTGAACTTAAGGAAAGGTAACTTCGATAGTTTGAGGCATGAATTGGCTAGAATAGACTGGCAAATGATAGTTAAAGGGTTGACGGTGGATAGGCAATGGCAAACATTTAAAGATCACATGGATGAACTTCAGCAATTGTACATCCGTGTCTGGAGTAAAAATAAAACGGGGAAGGTGGCTCAACCGTGGCTAACAAGGGAAATTAAGGATTGTGTTAAATCCAAGGAAGAGGCATATAAATTGGCCAGAAAAAGCAACAAATCTGAGGACTGGGAGAAATTTAGAATTCAGCAGATGAGGACAAAGGGGGAAAATAGAGTACGAGAAGAAGCTTGCCGGGAACATAAAAACTGACTGCAGAGGCTTCTATAGATATGTGAAGAGAAAAAGATTAGTGAAGAAAAACGAAGGTCCCTTGCAGTCTGATGCAGGTGAAATTATAATGGGGAACAAAGAAATGGCAGACCAAATGAACAAATACTTTGGTTCTGTCTTCACGAAGGAAGACATAAATAACCTTCCGGAAGTATTAGGGGACCGAGGGTCGAGTGAACAGAAGAACATAAGAATTAGGAACAGGAGTAGGCCATCTAACCCCTCGAGCCTGCTCCGCCACTCAACAAGATCATGGCTGATCTGGCCGTGGACTCAGCTCCACGTACCCGCCCACTCCCCATAACCCTTAATTCCCTTATTGGTTAAAAATCTATCTATCTGTGATTTGAATACATTCAATGAGCTAGCCTCAACTGCTTCCCTGGGCAGAGAATTCCACAGATTCACAACCCTCTGAGAGAAGAAATTCCTTCTCAACTCGGTTTTAAATTGGCTCCCCGGTATTTTGAGGCTGTGCCCCCTAGTTCTAGTCTCCCTGACCAGTGGAAACAACCTCTCTGCCTCTATCTTGTCTATCCCTTTCATTATTTTAAATGTTTCGATAAGATCACCCCTCATCCTTCTGAACTCCAACGAGTAAAGACCCAGTCTACTCAATGTATCATCACAAGGTAACCCCTCATCTCCGGAATCAGCCTAGTGAATTGTCTCTGTACCCACTCCAAAGCCAGTAAATCCTTCCTTAAGTAAGGTGACCAAAACTGCACGCAGTACTCTAGGTGCGGCCTCACCAATACCCTGTACAGTTGCAGCAGGACCTCCCTACTTTTGTACTCCATCCCTCTCGCAATGAAGGCCAACATTCCATTCGCCTTCCTGATTACCTGCTGCACCTGCAAACTAACTTTTTGGGATTCATGCACAAGGACCCCCAGGTCCCTCTGCACCGCAGCATGTTGTAATTTCTCCCCATTCAAATAATATTCCATTTTACTGTTTTTTTTTTCCCCAAGGTGGATGACCTCACATTTTCCGACATTGTATTCCATCTGCCAAACCTTAGCCCATTCGCTTAACCTATCTAAATCTCTTTGCAGCCTCTCTGTGTCCTCTACACAACCCGCTTTCCCACTAATCTTTGTATCATCTGCAAATTTTGTGACACTACACTCTGTCCCCTCTTCCAGGTCATCTATGTATATTGTAAACAGTTGTGGTCCCAGCACCGATCCCTGTGGCACACCACTAACCACCGATTTCCAACCAGAAAAGGACCCATTTATCCCGACTCTCTGCTTTCTGTTAGTCAGCCAATTCTCGATCCATGCTAATACATTTCCTCTGACTCCGTGTACCTTTATCTTCTGTAGTAACCTTTTGTGTGGCACCTTATCAAATGCCTTTTGGAAATCTAAATACACCACATCCATCGGTACACCTCTATCCACCATGCTCGTTATATCCTCAAAGAATTCCAGTAAGTTAGTTAAACATGATTTCCCTTTCACGAATCCATGCTGCGTCTGCTTGATTGCACTATTCCTATCCAGATGTCCCGCTATTTCTTCCTTAATGATAGCTTCAAGCATTTTCCCCACTACAGACGTTAAAGTTACCTGCCTTTTGTCTGCCCCCTTTTTTAAACAGAGGCGTTACATTAGCTGCTTTCCAATGTGATGGTACCTCCCCAGAGTCCAGAGAATTTTGGTAGATTATAACAAATGCATCTGCTATAACTTCCGCCATCTCTTTTAATACCCTGGGATGCATTTCAACAGGACCAGGGGACTTGTCTACCTTGAGATCCATTAGCCTGTCCAGCACTACCCCCCTAGTGATAGTGATTGTCTCAAGGTCCTCCCTTCCCACATTCCTGTGACCAGCAATTTTTGGCATGGTTTTTGTGTCTTCCACTGTGAAGACCGAAGCAAAATAATTGTTTAAGGTCTCAGCCATTTCCACATTTCTCATTATTAAATCCCCCTTCTCATCTTCTAAGGGACCAACATTTACTTTAGTCACTCTTTTGAGAAGGAGGAACTGAAGGATATCCTTATTAGGTGGGAAATTGTGTTAGGGAAATTGATGGGATTGAAGGCTGATAAATCCCCGGGGCCTGATAGTCTGCATCCCAGAGTACTTAAGGAAGTGGCCCTAGAAATAGTGGATGCATTAGTGATCATTTTCCAACAGTCTATTAACTCTGGATTAGTTCCTATGGACTGGAGTGTAACTAATGTAACACCACTTTTTAAAAAGGGAGGGAGAGAGAAAGCGGGTAATTATAGACCGGTTAGCCTGACATCAGTAGTGGGGAAAATGTTAGAATCAATTATTAAGGATGAAATCATGCTTGACAAATCTTCTGCAATTTTTGAGGATGTAACTAATAGAGCGGACAAGGGAGAACCAGTGGATGTGGTGTATTCGGACTTTCAAAAGGCTTTTGACAAGGTACCACACAAGAGATTGGTGTGCAAAATCAAAGCACATGGTATTGGGGGTAATATACTGTCGTAGATAGGGAGCAGAGAGTCGGGATAAATGGGTCCTTTTCAGAATGGCAGGCAGTGACTAGTGGAGTGCCGCAGGGCTCAGTGCTGGGACCCCAGCTCTTTACAATATACATCAATGATTTGGATGAAGGAATTGAGTGTAATATCTCCAAGTTTGCAGATGACACTAAACTGGGTGGCGGTGTGAGCTGTGAGGGGGACGCTAGGAGGCTGCAGGGTGACTTGGACAGGTTAGGTGAGTGGACAAATTCATGGCAGATGCAGTATAATGTGGATAAATGTGAGGTTATCCACTTTGGGGGCAAAAACGCAAAGACAGAATATTATCTGAATGGCAGGCAACAAGACCTGGGCGTCATGGTTCATCAGTCATTGAAAGTTGACATACAGGTACAGCAGACGGTGAAGAAGGCAAATGGCATGTTGGCCTTCATAGCTAGGGGATTTGAGTATAGGAGCAGGGAGGTCTTACTGCAGTTGTACAGGGCCTTGGTGAGGCCTCAGCTGGAATATTGTGTTCAGTTTTGGTCTCCTAATCTGAGGAAGAACATTCTTGCTATTGAGGGAGTGCAGCGAAGGTTCACCAGACTGATTCCTGGAATGGCAGGACTGACATATGAGGAGAGATGGGATCAACTGGGCCTTTATACACTAGAGTTTAGAAGGGAGGGGATCTCATAGAAACATAAAAGAGTCTGACGGGATGGGACAGGTTAGATGTGGGTAGAATGTTCCCGATGTTGGGGAAGTCCAGAACCAGGGGACACAGTCTTAGGATAAGGGGTAGGCCATTTAGGACTGAGATGAGGAGAAACGTCTTCACTCAGAGAGCTGTTAATCTGTGGAATTCCCTACCGCAGAGAGTTGTTGATGCCAGTTCATTGAATATATTCAAGAGGGAGTTAGATATGGCCCTTACGGCTAAGGGGATCAAGGGGTATGGAGAGAAAGCAGGAAAGGGATACTGAGGGAATGATCAGCCATGATCTTATTGAATGGTGGTGCAGGTTTGAAGGGCCCACTCCTGCACCTATTTTCTGTGTTCTATGTCCATGTTTTCACAGCCCTTTGGGATTGGTGCGCGGCTGCACACCTTAGGGGAACATTGGATATGGGTAAATAGTGGAGAAGTGGGACTAACTGGACTGCTGTTCGAAAGAACCAGCTCAGACTTGATGGGCCAAAACGCCTCTTTCCGTGCTGTACTATTCTATGATGGACTTGGTTCGGATTAGGATGTGGGCTGGTAAGTTTTGAATAAAGTGGAGTTAATAGAATTTGGAAAATCAAGTCTAGAGGTGATTAGAAAGGTTTCAGCATGTGGGGTGAGGCAGGGGCAAATAGTCTTTAAGGATAGGACGTGAAGCTTGAACAGGATGCCATGGTTTCACCCTGGTTCAGCCTCAGCAAATGGATAGGGTGAGGTGGGAAAGAGGAGAGGAGAACCGGCATTTGCGAACTGTTCACATTTCTTTTGACAGATCGCACGCAGCCTGGGAGAAGGACATTCGCGCGCAGAGATTTGGGCTATCTGCCCAGCGAATGTCTTTATATTGAAAACCGTGTCCAGGAAGGAAAGTTTATTTTTACCCCTATTAAAACATATTAAAAAATATATATTTTTGTCCAAAACATTTAATTTTAAATGTGATGTTTTTTTTTTAATTTATTGTGTTGTGTTTCTGTGTTTTTGGGGGGCATTCTCATTGATAATGGGAGCTTGTACAAACTGAACTCACAATTATCAATGAGGATACGCCATGTTCATTGGTGGTCCAGGCCGACGTGATCCCTGGTTGCGCTTACATTCCTGGGATGCGTGGGCCGACATGCTGGACTGCGAATGGAGTCCTTGGACCGCAAGTCTACGTTCCTCCGAGACCACCAGGTATTTAAAAAAAAATTTGGTCGGAGGTGTCCATCCGCAAGAAGCCTCCAACCACAATTTCTGGGCCAATGTTTTATGAAGACATCACATCAAAGCACAGTACAGATTTAAAACTATGGATGTTTCTCCCACAAATAAAAAGGATTATTAATGTTCCGATGGTTACTCACCAAGTATGACTTCTAGGTAGCCATGTTTCTTTACCAACCTTTTCAATGCAAAACTTTTGAGGACCATTACTCCCTGTTTGAAACAATCAATAATCATCACAGGCTAATCAAGCACACTGCTTCATCAAGGCAGATTTTATGTTGCGATACAAGGTTAAACATTTTCAGAGAGTAACACAAGTGGGTAAGTATCTTAGTTCAGTTCGTACATATTAAGTAGAATGCAAATTCACCAGTGCAGCACTTCCACCTAGGTTATCTTGCCAAGTGGTTCTACAAAAATAGCAGATATTTCCTTTATTAATAATGATTTTTCTATAATTGTGATATTAATTCCCAGGTGTTGTCGGCGAACATGGGATTAATTGCCCATCCCTAATTGCTCTTAAGGTGCAATTGAATGGCTTTTCAAGCTGCTTAAGAGGACAATTAAGAGTCAATCACACTGCACACCAGATGCTTCAACCTCATGCCTGCCAGGAACACAAGTCCTTACCAGCCACTGTACAGTGCTTTTGATTCCCCACCGGCCACTGCATCTTTCCCCCTGCCCAAGTCCTGGGCATCACTGGCCCAAGCTTGTCAGTTTATGTTTGTTAGTCTCTTGAATGCTTTAAAAATGAATTCTTACCCTCCCACTTTTCTTCACCAACCACCTCACTTTACCCTGCTGCTCACCTCACCCAGTCCCAATGTTTCCCTCCCTATTTTCACTTTGTCCGTATCCTGCATCCATGATGTTATCTTTACTAGTTTGCCTTAATGGAGTCAGTGACTGGCAATACCATTTGCCTTGACCATACAAAACAATTTGCATCCAAATGTCAGGTTCATTAGTGGGAGGTGCAGACTGAAGAGAAGGAAAACTGGGGAACAAATTAACCTTGCTCAGACTGATGCACTTTCTAATGGCTGGTTATAGAGCAGCAGAGGTATAGGAACTGGGCATACAGGCAACCTAATTAGGTGGAGATCATGTGTAGTCCCTAAAACATAAGAGAAAATAGCAAATGGAAATTAAAAAATAAATAAGCATTCTCATAGGGTAGCAGAGGAGCATAATGATGTGCCAGGATATCATAGCGCCCCGCATTTAAAGCATCTGATCTTAGTCATCGCATCAGTTAGCCTGTACTCCACAGGGAAGAAAAAATTGCAGTTTTAAACATTAAATTAACATAAAATGCTTAATGTACACTTCCCTTATTGCTATTGTGTAAGCAGAAATCGCAAGTTAAAAGTTTTCATATAAAAAGGTGAAAGCATTTATAATAATGTTCTAAGTCAAGTACAAGTACAATGTTCCGAATCCGGCAACCTCGGGGCCGAGGCCGTGCTGGTTTTCGTATTTTTCCGGATTTCAGAGAAGAAAATCAGACGTCCCGAATCTGGCAACCTCGGGTGCCCAGGCCGTGTTCGGTTTTCAGACAATAATTCCAGACGACGCCATCTGTAATGCGATTTTCTAAAAAAATGTCCGGCTTTTGCAATTCCGGATTCGGCACATTGTACCTGTATTAGATTGTTTTAACTTGAATGTACATCTGCATTATTCGTCTATAACCACCTAATTCCAAGGTTTGGAACTAGTTTAGATATTGAAGTGACTTAGCTGCAGCCCAGGCACAGAAGCTACAATACTATTTAAGCATTTATTCTTACCCAAAAGCTCAGCAAATCCTCCCAATGGTAAACGACAGGTACCAGTGACAAACTGCATCAATCGTAATCGTACCTCATTGTCCATCTCCTTCACAAACTGGAAAAAAATACATAAATTCACTTGTGTGACAGTATGATTGAAACCTATAAAATCCTTTTGGATGTTTCAGATATAGTAGAATATCAAGGGGTTAATCCCCAATCCCCGAGGTCTCTGATCCTCCCCTCTGGCTGACAATCGCCTTCACTGCCTCCCCCGTCCAGTCCCGATGCTCCTCTGCCGCCAGAGTCCCAATCTCTGCCCCTCCTCCCTCCCCCCTCACCCCCCCCACGCTCCTCTGGCTCCTGAGTCCCAAGTCCCAACCACCCCCCCCGCCCCCCGATGCTCCTCCAGCTTCCGAATCCCAACCACCCCTCCCCCTATGCTCCTTCAGCCCCCAATGCTTCTCCAGCTCCTGAGTCCTGACCTCCGCTCCTGCTGGAAAAGTGTTCACATTTGGGGATGTTGGACAAGGGAAAAATTGTCTGTGAAACCTTCCTCAGTAAAATAGCCCCCGAAACCTAACTACCTAAATTCACACCTGATGATCTTGGAGAGTTCAAGACTCAAACCACTCTGAGGGCTACAAGAAACAGGTTGGTGCGGGGAGACTTTTGATGGGGGGCATGGGGGGGAGGAAAGAGTTTTGATCGGGTGGGGGTGGGGGGGGGGGGGGCGGAGGAGAGTTTCTTTAAATGATAAAGAACAAGCTGCTCGAATTAGAAAAGTTGGGCCCAAATTTGGCCCTCCGTTTTTTTCCGAGCCCTCCGCCAACATTTTACCTCCGAAGCAGCGCCGGAAAAATCTCCCTGTGATCATCGATAGTGGATAGGGGAAATTATGTTATTATATTACCTGTACTTGGATGTTCAGAAAGCTTTTGACAAGGATACCCCACTGGTGATTAATGGAAAAGGTAGTCAGAGATTAGGAAATGAAGTGTGGTGCTGGATAAAAAAAATTGGCTTAAAAACAACAATCAGGGAAGACAAAATGGTACTTTTTAGGTTGGAAAGAAGTTGTCAGTGGGGTACCCCAAAAGTTAATTTTGGGACTTGGCAGATAATGGGCCTTTGAATCATTACTGAATTCTGGGAAAACCCAACAAGCTAATACTGGAATTGTGAGAAGCCAAGATTCTCAAGAACCCAGGAGAAAGAGAGACTTCCACAGCAGATTAGTAACATGTTTGAAATGGCCTGGAAACATGAAGACTTTTCACCAATCCATGATCATTCTGAAGGCAGATGGAAACTGGGCCAACAATTAAACAAATAGAGCTCTCAAAAAGGAGGGAGAGAGAAAGCAGGGAATTATAGACCGGTCAGCCTGACCTCAGTAGTGGGTAAAATGATGGAATCAATTATTAAGGATGTCATAGCAGCGCATTTGGAAAATGGTGACATGATAGGTCCAAGTCAGCATGGATTTGTAAAAGGGAGATCATGCTTGACAAATCTTCTGGAATTTTTTGAGGATGTTTCCAACAAAGTGGACAAAGGAGTACCAGTTGATGTGGTATATTTGGACTTTCAGAAGGCTTTCGACAAGGTCCCACACAGGAGATTAATGTGCAAAGTTAAAGCACATGGGATTGGGGGTAGTGTGCTGACGTGGATTGAGAACTGGTTGTCAGACAGGAAGCAAAGAGTAGGAGTAAATGGGTACTTTTCGGAATGGCAGGCAGTGACTAGTGGGGTACCGCAGGGTTCTGTGCTGGGGCCCCAGCTGTTTACATTATACATTAATGATTTAGACGAAGGGATTAAATGTAGTATCTCCAAATTTGCGGATGACACTAAGTTGGGTGGCAGTGTGAGCTGCGAGGAGGATGCTATGAGGCTACAGAGTGACTTGGATAGGTTAGGTGAGTGGGCAAATGCGTGGCAGATGAAGTATAATGTGGATAAATGTGAGGTTATCCACTTTGGTGGTAAAAACAGAGAGACAGACTATTATCTGAATGGTGACAGATTAGGAAAAGGGAAGGTGCAACGAGACCTGGGTGTCATGGTACATCAGTAAGTGAAGGTTGGCATGCAGGTACAGCAGGCGGTTAAGAAAGCAAATGGCATGTTGGCCTTCATAGCGAGGGGATTTGAGTACAGGGGCAGGGAGGTGTTGCTACAGTTGTACAGGGCCTTGGTGAGGCCACACCTGGAGTATTGTGTACAGTTTTGGTCTCCTAACTTGAGGAAGGACATACTTGCTGTTGAGGGAGTGCAGCGAAGATTCACCAGACTGATTCCCGGGATGGTGGGACTGACCTATCAAGAAAGACTGAATCAACTGGGCTTGTATTCACTGGAGTTCAGAAGAATGAGAGGGGACCTCATAGAAACGTTTAAAATTCTGACGGGTTTGGACAGGTTGGATGCAGGAAGAATGTTCCCAATGTTGGGGAAGTCCAGAACCAGGGGTCACAGTCTAAGGATAAGGGGTAAGCCATTTAGGACCGAGATGAGGAGAAACTTCTTCACCCAGAGAGTGGTGAACCTGTGGAATTCTCTACCACAGGAAGTAGTTGAGGCCAATTCACTAAATATATTCAAAAGGGAGTTAGATGAAGTCCTTACTACTCGGGGGATCAAGGGGTATGGCGAGAAAGCAGGAATGGGGTACTGAAGTTTCATGTTCAGCCATGAACTCGTTGAATGGCGGTGCAGGCTAGAAGGGCTGAATGGCCTGCTCCTGCACCTATTTTCTATGTTTCTATGTTTCTATGTTTCAAGGAGTCATGGTCAGGGTTTGTGTCCCTCGAGTTGTGGCTGATTGAGAAACGGATCAGAGGTGATGACAGACCAGGAAGTCATCGCTCTCGTCAAAACTAGTGGAAATCTATTCATTGTAATTCGGATATATGCTTAGAAAATTTGATTGACACATTAGAAGCAACTTACATGACCCGGTTAACCCTTTTTAACGGGACGCTGAGATTTGATCCCTGAAGGGGTTTTATTTCAGTAAGATTAAACATATGAAGATTCATACTTTCTCCCTCCTCAAGCAGTCAAGCAATCCAGGAGTCAGAAGTCAACAGTCAAGCAGGCATTCCAGAGGAAAGATAGAAGGATGAGATCACAGGAAGGTAAAAGGAAAGATCAAAACCAGAAGGTTCAATGAAATGCCAGAACTGAGACAACTTAACAAAAAACCTCGAGCAGTTCAGAGTTGAAATTGTAAGGTTAAGAGGTTCCATGTTTAAGAGACAGAAGTAAAACTTGTGAAGTATATTCCCACAGTATTTAATCTAATGTCTCTGAGAAATGGTGTACTTGCAAGTCTGCTAAGGCAGGATAAGACGACAAATGCCAAATGGGAACACACTGCAAAGCTTTCAGAATAAAGTCAATACACAAGACCATTAAGTCAATCTACTGAAGATACATCCTGTTAACTTCTCAGACATCAAATTTGAACTGCAGATTTAATCTTGCTAAGCAGCATAGCAACCTATGTTCGAATCAAACTTTGCTATACTATAATCAACAGAACCCAGCCACAGCTGAGTTAATGAAATAGGCTTAATGTATCTAAATGCCTGTAATGAGTTATGCCCTGTTAATTGGTAACCTGTACCCAAGTGTTGATTGTAACTTCAATAATTAACCTGATAAAAATTAGTTGTATTAACTTGGCTAAGATTAAACAAAAATGTAAATACTGGAAATCTGAAATAAAAATAAAAAATGCTGGAAACACACTCTAAAGTAAATCAACATCTCTAAAGAGAAAAGACAGCTTGTGAGGTTTTGAGTGTGTACACTTCTTTCAAACATAACCTGTCTTTTTTCTCTGCAAGTGCTAACCTGCTACGGTAAGTTAGACGTCTGATTAAAATAGTTCTTCCAGCTGTGTCTGGCTTCGTCTTTGAGGACTCTGATAAGAAGAAGTTAACATATTCCGCTCAAGTTGTACTGAAATTCTCTATTGCTGGGCTCGAAGTGTTGCTATTAAATTGCTCTAGACTGGGTACATAAGGTGGTTAAGAGGTACGCTACATGTGGAATCTTCTAAACCCTAGACATATGTGGTAGAAATCTGGTCTAATCTGTATGTGGGAGTGATGAAAAGGAAAACAAAACTGATCTGTTATCCTTAATGTATTAAGACTGAATATTAGAACTTCCAAGAGTATTTTCCACAAGTATGGGATACATTCTACCATCTATACCATTATCTTCTGAATTCTTACTGTTTTTATATATACAGGTGCAGCGCCTAAAATCCAGAAGCCTCTGGACCGAGGCTGTTCCGGATTCCGGGCTTTCGATTTGCTTTCTGACGTCATGAATCCGGAAACAGCCGAGCCCAGTTTTGGATATTTCTGGATTTCTGAATGTCAGAAAGTGTGGGGGGGGGGGGGGGGGGGAGGGGTTCCTGCCGAGGAGCTGTTCGGGCTGGCTGGGGCCCACCGAGGAGGTGTTCGTGTCGGGCGGGGCCCCAAGATTGGCAGGGTCGTCTGGTCTGAATTCCGGAACATTTTACAGATTCCGGACGACCCTACCGCCAATTGTCCCGGAGTCTGGAACTCCGGATTCTCGACGCTGCACCGGTACATATACATCATGTATACTGATTTGGATAAGCAAAGTCTTCAAGTTTCCAGACAATACAAAAATAGGAGGCAGAGCAAATGACGAGGGACAAACAACCAGACTCATTAAGTTTTAGATCTTTCGGGTAGTTAGGCCAAGTGTTGGCGAAGGAAAGTTAAGGAAATTGTATTTGTTCTGTTTGAAGAAAGACTTTCAAGTGATCTTAAATGCACAAGAGGCTGGAATTGGAGGAATGGAGAGTTCTGGGGATGGGTAAGGCCAGAAGATGTTAAGATGATTGGGGGGGAGTTATGCCACAAAGAAATTTAAAGGCGAGAGAAATTTTTCGATTTCAGACATTGGGAGAACTAGGAATCGATGTAGTCAATGAACACAAGAGGAATGGGGAAAGAGATGGGCAAGCAGGTCTTCATGCCGAATAGAATATTGGCAGTAAAGCTTTGGATGAGCTGATATTTATGATGGGTGGAAAATAGGAGGCCAATAACGAGACCATTGGAGTGACCAAGTCTGGAGGTGATGAAGTCACATATGAGAGTTTCAATGGTGAATGGGCTGAGGTAGAGTCACAAGCAGGTGGTGTTTGTTATGGTGAGTATATGGGGAGAGAACAGGATGCCATGGTTAAAAACAGTCTGGTTTAGTTTGAGACGTTAAATGACCAGCGTTTGTGGTGGGGGCCAAAGATAATTACTTTGGTCTTCCCAATGTTTAATTGCAGAAAGTTAAGATTCATTCAAGACTGGATGTTGGACAAGCAACGTGACAGCACATAGAGCTTCTGGGTACCACACTTTTGCAGAGGGTACAAAAGAGATTTACTAGAATGGTTCCAGGAATGAGGAATTACAGTTACTTGGATAAACTGGAAAATTTGGTGTTGCTCTCCTAAGAGCAAAAAAGGCTAGGAGCAGATCTGATAGAGGTGTTTAAAATCATGACGGGTTTAGTTAGAGTAAATAAAGAGAAACGGTTTGCAATGGCTGAAGAGTCGATAATCAGAGGGCACAGATTTAAGGTGACTGGCAAAAGAACCAGAGGCGACATGAGGGAAAACTTTTTTACACAACGAGTGGTTAGAATTTGGAATGCACTGTCTGAAAGGGTGGTGGCTACAGATTCAAAAGTAGCCTTCAAAAGGGAATGGATAAATACCTGAAGGATAACAAATTGCAGGAATATGGAGGAAGAGCGGAGGGCTGGGAGTATCTGGATTGCTCTTTGAAAGAACCGGCACAGACACTATTGTTCTATGCAGTGAAGGAACCCATGGCGGTGGTGGTGGAGGGATAGTTAGGTGTCATAGAAACATAGAAAATAGGTGCAGGAGTAGGCCATTCGGCCCTTCGAGCCTGCACCGCCATTCAATGAGTTCATGGCTGAACATTCAACTTCAGTACCCCATTCCTGCTTTCTCGCCATACCCCTTGATCCCCCTAGTAGTAAGGACGACATCTAACTCCTTTTTGAATATATTTAGTGAATTGGTCTCAACAACTTTCTGAGGTAGAGAATTCCACAGGTTCACCACTCTCTGGGTGAAGAAGTTTTTCCTCATCTCGGTCCTAAATGGCTTACCCCTTATCCTTAGACTGTGACCCCTGGTTCTGGACTTCCCCAATATTGGGAACATTCTTCCTGCATCTAACCTGTCTAAACCCATCAGAATTTTAAACGTTTCTATGAGATCCCCTCTCATTCTTCTGAACTCCAGTGAATACAAGCCCAGTTGATCCAGTCTTTCTTGATCTGTCAGTCCCGCCAGCCCGGGAATCAGTCTGGTGAACCTTCGCTGCACTCCCTCAATAGCAAGAATGTCCTTCCTCAAGTTAGAAGACCAAAACTGTACACAATACTCTAAGGTGTGGCCTCACCAAGGCCCTGTACAACTGTAGTAACACCTCCCTGCCCCTGTACTCAAATCCCCTCGCTATGAAGGCCAACATGCCATTTGCTTTCTTAACCGCCTGCTGTACCTACATGCCAGCCTTCAATGACTGATGTACCATGACACCCAAGTCTCGTTGCACCTTCCCTTTTCCTAATCTGTCACCATTCAGATAATAGTCCATCTCTCTGTTTTTACCACCAAAGTGAATAACCTCACATTTATCCACATTATACTTCATCTGCCATGCATTTGCCCACTCACCTAACCTATCCAAGTCACTCTGCAGCCTCATAGCATCCTCCTCACAGCTCACACTGCCCCCCAACTTAGTGTCATCCGCAAATTTGGAGATACTACTTTTAATCCCCTCGTCTAAATCATTAATGTACAATGTAAACAGCTGGGGCCCCAGCACAGAACCTTGTGGTATCCCACTAGTCACTGCCTGCCATTCTGAAAAGTACCCATTTATTCCTACTCTTTGCTTCCTGTTTGCCAACCAGTTCTCAATCCACGTCAGCAAACTACCCCCAATCCCATATGCTTTAACTTTGCACATTAATCTCTTGTGTGGGACCTTGTCGAAAGCCTTCTGAAACTGGTTCCCCCTTGTCCACTCTACTGGAAACATCCTCAAAAAATTCCAGAAGATTTGTCAAGCATGATTTCCCTTTCACAAATCCATGCTGACTTGGACCTATCATGTCACCTCTTTCCAAATGCGCTGCTATGACATCCTTAATAATTGATTCCATCATTTTACCCACTACCGATGTCAGGCTGACCGGTCTATAATTCCCTGTTTTCTCTCTCCCTCCTTTTTTAAAAAGTGGAGTTACATTGGCTACCCTCCACTCCATAGGAACTGATCCAGAGTCAATGGAATGTTGGAAAATGACTGTCAATGCATCCAATATTTCCAAGGCCACCTCCCTAAGTACTCTGGGATGCAGACCATCAGGCCCTGGGGATTTATCGGCCTTCAATCCCATCAATTTCCCCAACACAATTTCCCGACTAATAAGGATTTCCCTCAGTTCCTCCTTCTTACTAGACCCTCTGACCCCTTTTATATCCGGAAGGTTGTTTGTGTCCTCCTTAGTGAATACCGAACCAAAGTACTTGTTCAATTGGTCTGCCATTTCTTTGTTCCCAGTTATGACTTCCCCTGATTCTGACTGCAGGGGACCTACGTTTGTCTTTACTAACCTTTTTCTCTTTACATATCTGTCGAAGCTTTTGCAGTCCCTTTTAATGTTCCCTGCAAGCTTCCTCTCGTACTCCATTTTCCCTGCCCTAATCAAACCCTTTGTCCTCCTCTGCTGAGTTCTAAATTTCTCCCAGTCCCCGGGTTCGCTGCTATTTTATTTCTGGCCAATTTGTATGCCACTTCCTTGGCTTTAATACTATCACTGATTTCCCTTGATAGCCACGGTTGAGCCACCTTCCCTTTTTTATTTTTACGCCAGACAGGGATGTACAGTTGTTGTAGTTCATCCATGCGGTCTCTAAATGTCTGCCATTGCCCATCCACCGTCAACCCCTTAAGTATCATTCGCCAATCTATCCTAGCCAATTCACGCCTCATACCTTCAAAGTTACCCTTCTTTAAGTTCTGGACCATGTTTCATTCTCCATCCTAATGTAGAATTCCACCATATTATGGTCTATCTTCCCCAAGGGGCCTCGCACAACGAGATTGCTAATTAATCCTCTCTCATTACACAACATCCAGTCTAAGATGGCCTCCCCCTTAGTTGGTTCCTCGACATATTGGTCTAGAAAACCATCCCTTATGCACTCCAGGACATCCTACACCATCGAGCATACATATGGAAGCTGACCCCACATTTGCAAATGATGGTGTCAAGGGGCAGCAATGTAAGCATGTAGATAAGCAAGAGAATCATTATGAGACTCTGGAGGTGACTGTGTGGGGGTGGTTAGAGAAGCAGTTTCTATAGAAGCTCTAAGCTATAATCGAATAGGTTAAATGTGAAACCATCCATGAGTGCTCCCATGTAGCTGAATAATGGAAGAGAGGCAGTGAAGGTAAATGGTGTGGTTGATCATGTCAAAGGCTGCAGAGTCACACAACCGTTAAACTTTCATTGGTGTACACTAGTTAGTTTCTTCATAAATTAAACATTTTTTGATATGAGAAAACCTTTTAAATGTGCCTACGAGTGCCTTTACGTCTAAGAAATGAAGAGCTTTCCCAAACCAGTGCAATCTCGCAATTTTGACCTGGGGTATGTCCAGTTTTGGGGATGGGGCCTGATTCCGGAGAATTGACTCTTGAAGCAGCATAAAAGATCATGGAAAACACAATTGTAAGTGGTTTTGGGTGTAACTTACCTACATTTTAAATTTCCCAATCTTTTGAGCTGGGTCGGCTGATTCTGCCCAGATTTCGCTGGAATCTGGACGCAAAACTAACGGCAACTTCCTCCAGTGTGTTTACTATTCAGAATTCCTAATATATGCATGAGAGATGCAACTCAAAAATTCAGAGCCATAAATATTTGAGGAGGGTAATGCAGCAGCATTGTTCACAGAACATTAACGACAATCACAACTTGTATTTCTATAGCATCTTTAATGTAGTGCAACATCCGAAGGAGCTTCACAGGAGCGTTAACAAAATAGCGACGCCAAGCCACACATGGACAAAAGCTTGGTCAAAGAGGTAGGTTTTAAGGAGTGTGTTAAAGGAGAGAGAGGTAGAGATGTTTCAGGAGGGAATTCCAGAGCTTAGGGCCTAGGCAACTGAAAGCACGGCTACCAATGGTGGAGCAATTAAAATTGAGGATGCGCAAGAGGCCAGAATTTGAGGAGCGCAGAGATCGCAAGGCTTGTAGGGCTGGAGGAGATTACAGAAATAGGAAGGGGCGAGGGTATGGAGGAATTTGAAAACAAGGTTGAGAATTTTAAAATTGAGGACCAGGAGCCAATGGGGTGATGGGTGAACTTGGTGTGAATTAGGATATGTGCAGCAGAATTTTATGTAGGGTGGAAGATGGAATATATTAATATTGTCCTTTAGTGATAAGAAAATCTGTCTATTTGTTCCAGATACTAATTTATGCCCTCATCTCTGGAAATAGCAAGGTTGGAGAGGGAAGCCAATTAAATAGGTTATTCGATATGATCGAAACTTGTGGAATTTGTGGGAAGTTGCTATAGTGGATTAAGAATTGGCTGCATGCCTGTCACAGGGATAGGTGTTGTGCCTTTTCTCTTTATCTGTCTATATTAATGACCTAGGTGAAGGTGGGTAGGGCCAACTCTGAGCACATTTACACCTTAAAAGGAACAGAACAGAAGCCTATGACAAAATTAAAAGATCTTGGTATCATAGTTCATAACTCTCGAAAGGTTCACGACCAATGCAGAAAAGTTAAAGCAAATAGTTTACTGGGCTACATTCATAGGAGTGTCCATTATAAAACAAAGCATGCCATTTTGTTCTTGTATAAAACCTCAATTCGGCCATATTTATACTATGCATAGTTCTGCAGCTCTCATACGGTAGATGATATTGAGGCTTTGAAAAAGGGTTTAGAAGAGGGCCACGGGAATGAGTTAAAGTTTTAAACATCTTACCTACCCAGATAGGCTTAAGGAGCTGGGTCTATAGACGAGAGAAGCAGAGACTCAGGGGCGATTCGATTGAGGTCTATAAAATAATGAAGGGACTAGATGTGTGCACGCTCAAAAAATATTTCAATTAGATAGATTGGAGAGTATCAGGGGTCATATGTATAAATTATACATGAGAAGTAATAGGTTTGATGCTAGGCAGTTCTACTTCTCCCAGCGAATAGTAGATCTGTGGAACTGGTTGTCGGCTTGTGCAGTGGGTGTTGATACACTATGTACTTTCAAAGAGCTGGACTAGAAATTGCATCATGCAAAGGGTATGAACCAATGGGATCAATTTTCCCCAGTGACTTGCACCGTTTTTTTTGGCCTAAGTTAAAAATTCACAGTTTCCCCAATCAATTTGCACCAGCGTAACTCAATTAGTTACGATTTTTTTTATGTACTTTTTTTTTCAGGCAAAGGGGGCGTAACCAGCCACCTATGCCAATTCTGCCCATTTTGGGAACTTTGGCCAGCTGACAGTTACTCCATTTCTGCTTAGGCTAGCGTATGTGGCCCCTCCAGAAAACCCTTGGAGAGTTAAAGAAATCGGTGCAGGTAAGTAAATCGGAGGAAGCCATTCGGCCTGGGCTAGGGGCAGGGAGCTGACCGGGAGTGCACTTGGGGCCAGGCAGGGGAGCGGATCGGCAAGCCCTTCTGCCTAGGCTAGGGGCGGGGAGCGGATCGGATAGCGCTTTGGCCTGGGCTAGGATCAGGCAGCGGACGGGGAGGGCACTCGAGGCCAGGGTTGGCAGGGGAGGGAGCGGATCGGTAAGCCCTTCGGCCTGGGCTGGGCAGTGGACATGGAGGGCACTCGGGGCCAGGGTCAGCGGGGGAGGGAGCGGATGAGCCCTTTGAGTTGGCAACTGTTGCTTCTTTATTGCTTAACAAGCAAGCCAAACAATTTTGTTGCTCTGCTGGACATCAGCAAGCTAGCTGATGTCATCATCATTCATCATAGGCAGTCCCTTGGAATCGAGGAAGACTTGCTTCCACTCTTAGCATGAGTTCGTAGGTGGCTGTACAGTCCAATACGAGAACCACAGTCTTTGACACAGGTGGGACAGATAGTCGTTGAGGGAAAGGGTGGGTGGGACTGGTTTGTCGCACGTTCCTTCCGCTGCCTGTGCTTGATTTCTGCATGCTGTCGACGACAATGCTCGAAGAGCTCAGTGCCCTCCTGAGTGTACCTCCTCCTCTTGAGGCGGTCTATGGCCAAGGACTCCCAGGTGTCAGTGGGGATGTCGCACTTTATCAGGGAGGCTTTGAGGGTGTCCTTGTAATGTTTCCTCTGCCCACCTTTGGCTCGTTTGCCGTGGACGAGTTCCAAGTAGAGCGCTTGCTTTGGGAGTCTCGCGTCTGGCATGCGAACTACATGGCCTGCCCAGCAGAGCTGATCAAGTGTGGTCAGTACTTCAATGCTGGGGATTTTGACCTGGACGAGGACGCTAACGTTTGTGCGTCTGTCCTCGCAGGGGATTTGCAGGATCTTGGAGACATCGCTCCCAGCACACAGCAAGAAGAATTAGCTTTACAAAACAGCACAAACTGATCCGAATGCAATGAAAGTGAGTGGTGATAACGATTTATTTAGACTGAACATGAAGTCGTAACATCGTTTCTTGATCTCTTTGTGCTTGGAATAAACTGTGTTTACAGTGGTGCCTCTCCAACGCAATATACGCTCACTGCAGGATTGGCTCTGTTTTCCTGCCAGGGGAAACTGCTATCTGCTGAGATTGATACCACTTTGCGAGTAACTAGGCAGAGATCTCCAGAGCTTGTGACACCAATAAAAAAACCTTCAATGCGTTGGCCAGCAGCAGTCTCACTGATCTCCCTCACCGTTGTCAGAGCAATCTTTAAAAATGGCCGATTGCCAAATCCCAGCTGTACTGAGCATGTGCATCCATTGCAGCGACGTCAAAAACGCAAGTTTTTTTCCCTGCGCATGTGCAGAAGGCCCGGTTTCATTTTTCGGCGCAGACAGCAGGCTCCACCCCCGAAGGCGACTGGACATGCTGCGCAGCTCCGGATTCCAGTTACAGACCGGGGAAAGTGTGTACAATTATTTATGGCTCATTTCTGGACTTAAAAACCCGGCATAACTCTGGCAATAAGCCAGAAAATGGGCTTGGGCAAAATTGAGCCCATAATGCTGTGGTTAATGTAGTCTCTTGGAACTGACATTCGCCTAGAAGGATCAGAGAGGAATTATCCAGATTTTCTTTTCCTAATTGGCCTGGGTTTTTGATGTGATTCAACGCCTCTCCTAGGAGACTATATGGTACTTAGGGGGTAGGGAGTCTTTTGACCTGATGCACAAGGCCTCACAACTATATGGGACAAGCTAGATGGACCAACTTTTTTTCCCCCTGTCCGACATTTTAGTATGTTCCTATGTTAAATTCTGTTAACAGTGAAATTATTTGATTATGAAAACTGTCACTGGTCGCAGTTCTTGATCCACAGTCAAAATTCCACTGGTTTAGAAGAGGATGGATTAGACACAGAATTTGGATTGTAGCCTTCTATATTTGAATAGCACACATTGGTACAAAGTAGAACTGGTTTTAAAATCAATCAGACATAAAATACTCTTTTGTAAATGTGACGAGTGACTTTAAAAAGTAGTACATGTTGAACCTTCCTTATCCGACACCCTCGGGTCCTGGCCTGTGCCGAATGAGGAATTTTGCCAGATGAGGGGAGGTCATCGGTCCGGTGGGGGGGTGCGGGGGGAGGAGGCCACCCGAGATCTGGGGGGAGGGAGGGGGTAAGAGAAGAGGTCGGCGGCCCAAGCGGGCCCCGAGAAGTGTCGGTGGGCTCAGCTAATCATGCACAGAAAAGGGACTAAACCTGGAACCTCCCTGGTCTACTACTTACTCCATGTTGTGCACTTACCAACCGATGCAATGGGGAAAACCCACGTTAGTTTTTTTTTTATTGCATTTGTAGTGGTGTTTGAAGCAATTAACTTATGTTAGCTTGGTCTAGTGATAACATTCTTATCTCGGAGGAAGGATTTTGACTGGCCATGTTCTGGCGCATGTACCACCCGGCGGTCGGGAATGGTGCCGGACAAGGGGTTGTGCCGGATAAGGGAGTCCCGGATAAGAGATGTTCAACCTGTATAATCATCAACAAGAAGTCAAATGTATTTCAAAGTGGTAATATGCTTCAAATCATTTCTCTCTCCCAATAGTAAAACTATTGAAAACCTTCAATTTAACTGTACGTATTCCTTTCTCAGATTTTTCTCTCTTGATTTGCTCTCTCCAGTTCTGTCAGACAGCAAGGTGGGCACCTTATTCCCAGGTAACTATGCACGAGAGGTTCAATAGCTGCCTAGTGTAGACTTCCAAAGTGATTTTTGTTTCTACCCTATGCAGTTTAAATCATGGAATCTGTGGAGTGGAGTGGGGTGAGGGGGGACTGAACCAGTCATCATCATCATAGGCAGACCCTCGGAATTGAGGAAGACTTGCTTCCATTCTTAAAAAGAGTTCTTAAGTGGCTGAACAGTCCAATGCGAGAACCACAGTCCCTGTCACAAGTGGAACAGATAGTCATTGAGGGAAGGGGTGGGTGGGTGGTATAGGTTTGCCGCATGCTCTTTCCACTGCCTGCGCTTGATTTCTGCATGCTTTTGGTGATGAGACTCTAGGTGCTCAGCGCCCTCCCGGATGCACTTCCTCTACTTAGTCTTTGGCCAGGGACTCCCAGGTGTCAGTGGGGATGTCGCACTTTATCAGGGAGGCTTTGAGGGTGTCCTTGTAACACTTCCGCTACCTTGGCTAGTTTGCCGTGAAAGAGTTCTGAGTAGAGCACTTGCTTTGGGAGTCTCGTGTCTAACATGCAAACGATGTGGCCTGCCCAGCGGAGTTGATCAAGTGTGGTCAGTGCTTCAATGCTGGGGATGTTGACCTGATCGAGGTCACTAATGTTGGTGCGCCTGTCCTCCCAGGGGATTTGTAGGATCTTGCGCTGACATTGTTGGTGGTATTTCTCCAGCGGCTTGAGGTGTCTACTGTACATGGTCCATGTCTCTGAGCCATACAGGAGGGCGGGTATTACTACAGCCCTGTAGACCATGAGCTTGGTGGCCTGGTCTTCAAACACTCTTTTCCTCAGGCGGCCGAAGGCTGCACTGATGGTGTTGGATCTCGTCATCAATGCCTGTTTTTGTTGATAGGAGGCTCCTGAGATATGGGAAGTGGTCCATGTTGTCCAGGGCTGCGCTGTGGATCTTGATGACTGGGGGGCAGTGCTGTGCGGCGAGGACAGGCTGGTGGAGTTCCTTTGTCTTACGGATGTTTAGCGTGAGGCCCATGCTTTCGTATGCCTCAGTAAATACGTCGACTATGTCCTGGAGTTCAGCCTCTGTATGTGCGGGCGAGGAAGATTGAAAAGAGGGTTGGGGAGATGACGCAGCCCTGTTTGACCCTGGTCCGGACGTGGATTGGGTCGGTGATGGATCTGTTGGTAAGGATCATGGCCTGCATGTCGTCGTGGAGCAGCTGAAATGGAGGAGGACGCTCCATTGACCCTAGCGGTTGACAGTGTCAAAGGTCTTTGTAAGGTCGAAGAGGTCATGTATAAGGGCTGGCGCTATTCCCTGCATTTTTCCTGTAACTGTCGCGCTGCAAAAACATGTTCGTTGTGCCCCGTAGGGGATAAAATCCGCACTGTGACTCCGGGAGAAGCTCCTTGGCCACAGGAAGAAGACAGTTGAGGAGGACTCTCGCGACGACTTTCCCAGTGGCTGATAGCAGGGAGATTCCTCAGTAGAGTGGTCATGAAGGTTAAAGCCCATGGGATCCGGGCAAAGTGGCAAGTTGGATCCAAAATTGGCTTGGAGGTAGGAAGCAAAGGGCAACGATGGATGTTTTTGTGACTGGAAGGATGTTTCCAGTGGGGTTCCGCAGGGCTCAGTACTGGGTCCCTTGTTTTTTGTGGTATATATCATAATTTAGATTTGAATATAGGGAGTACGATTAAGACGTTTGCAGATGACACTAAAATTGGCTGTGTGGTTGATAATGAAGAGGAAAGTCATGGGCTGCAGGAGGATATCAATCTACTGGTCAGGTGGGCAGAGCAGTGGCAAATCGAATTTAATTCAGAGAAGTGTGAGGTGATGCACTGTGGGAGGGCTAAAAAGGAAAGTGTATACACATTAAGTGGTAGGTCACTTAGTGGTGTAGATGAACAAAGAGATCTTGGCGTGCTTGTCCACAGATCCCTGAAAGTAGCAGGCCAGGTGGATAAGGTGGTTAAGGCGGCATACGGAATGTTTGTCTTTATTGGCCGAGGCACAGAATATAAGAGCAGGGAGGTTATGCTTAAATTGTATAATACTTTGGTTAGGCCACAGCTGGAGTACTGCGTGCAGTTCTGGTCGCCGTATTATAGGAAGGACGTGATTGTACTAGAGAGGGTGCAGAGGAGATTAACTAGGATGCTGCCTTGAATGGAGAATCTTAGTTATGAGGACAGATTAGATAGGCTGGGTTTGTTCACATTGGAACAGAGGAGGTTGAGAGGAGACCTCATTGAGGTGTACAAAATATTGAGGGGCCTGGACACAGTGGATAGTAAGGGCCTATTTCCATTGGTGAAAGGGTCTATTACGAGGGGGCATAGTTTTAGGTGGTTGGTGGAAGATTTAGAGGGGATTTGAAGTGGGGTTTCTTTACACAGAGGGTTGTGGGGATCTGGAACTCGCTGTCTGGAAGAGTGGTGGATGCAAAAACCCTCATCACTTTTAAGAGATGGTTGGATGGGCACTTAAAGTGCCGTAACCTGGTAACCTAGGGACCTAGAGCTGGTAATTGGGATTAGACTGGATGACCTTTTGTTGGACGGCGCAGATATAATGGTAGGTACTGCAGGGAATCGAATCCAGCCAGGGTGATCTCCTGGACTAGTTTTGATCTCCTGGATGGGTCGGAGAGGAATTTGCCCAGATTTTTTCTCCCAAATTGGCCTGGGTTTTTGTTGTGTATGCAATAACTGTTAGACTGAATACTGTTTAACTCCAAGAGGTATGACCGTGGCTCTGCTTTATTAAGGTCCAAAAGTGACTAATATACAAAATGGCTGGCCTTTTATACTTGGGCTGCACACACGTGCATGCAGTCCAATAGCTTCCAACTGTGATGCCATCTAGTGGCTAGTGATCCCAAAAGTACATACATGACAGTTTTCCATCATTGTTCATAGGTTTATATGTAACCTTTAGGGCTGCTGACCAAGGGCCGTTCGGCTCTTTGTTGGCCAGCGTGGATACGATGGGCCGAACAGGCCTCTTTCTGTGCTATAAATTTCTATGTAGTTGCCGCAGTCGGACTTGTCCCCTTTTTTAAAGATGGTCACGATTACTGCACCTGAGATCTCCCAGCATGCTCTCCTCCCTCCAGATGAGAGAGATGAGGTCATGTGTTCGCGCCAACAGTGCCTCTCCGCCATACTTCAGTGCCTCAGCAGGGATTCCATCCGCACCAGTAGCTTTGTTGTTTTTAAGTTGTCTTATGGTTTTTTCTACCTCGTGCAGTGTTGGGGTCTTACTGAGGTTGTAGTGGGTAGCATGCTGCGGGATGGAGTCGACAACATAGTAGCAGGGAGGTCTTACTGCAGTTGTACCGGGCCTTGGTGAGGCCACACCTTGAATATTGTGTACTGTTTTGGTCTCCTAATCTGAGGAAAGGACATTCTTGCTATTGAGGGAGTACAGCGAAGGCTCACCAGATTGATTCCCGGGATGACAGGACTGATATATGATGAAAGACTGGATCGACTAAGCTTATATTCACTGGAATTTAGAAGATTGAGAGGGGATCTCATAGAAACGTATAAAATTCTGACGGGATTGGACAGGTTAGATGCAGGAAGAATGTTCCCAATGTTGAAGAAGTCCAGAACCAGGGTTCACAGTCTAAGGTAAGGGATAAGCCATTTAGGACCGAGATGAGGAGAAACTTCTTCACTGAGAGTTGTTAACCTGTGGAATTCTCTAACCACAGAAAGTTGTTGAGGCCAGTTCGTTAGATATATTCAAAAGGGAGTTAGATGTGGCCCTTATGGCTAAAGGAATCAAGGGGTATGGAGAGAAAGCAGGAATGGGGTACTGAAGTTGCATGATCAGCCATGGTCATATTGAAAGGTGGTGCAGGCTCGAAGGACTGAATGGCCTACTCCTGCAACTATTTTCTATGTTTCTGTGAGTCAAAGGCAGAGTCTCAATTGAGGACATCTTCAAAGTGCTCCTTCCAGCGGGCCCTGACTGCTTCGGTGTCCTTGATGAGTGTTTCCCCGTTCTTGGCCAGCAGTGGGGTGGGGCCTTGGGAATTTGGACCGTAGGTGGTCTTGACTGCGATGAAGAATCCTTGCACATCATGGCCGTCGACCAGCTGCTGTATCTCCTATGCTTTCTCCATCCACCACCTGTTCTTTAGGTCCCGGGTTTTTTGTTGGACCTCAGCCATGAGCCGCCTATAATGCTGCTTTGCTGCTTCCGAGTTGGGTTGTTGTTTAAGGCTCAGAAATGCTCTGCGCTTGTGATCTATTAGTTCTTGCATCTCCTGATCATTCTCATCAAATCAGTCCTGGTGTTTCCTGGTTGAGTGACCTAGCGTCTCTTTGCAGGCACTGGTGATGGAGGCCTGTGGGCATTCTGCGTCTCAGGGTCATCAAGGCACACCAGGTTAGCTGTGAGGCGCTGATTGTAGAGGGCTCTCTTAGCTGGGTCCTTAAATGCCCCGGCATTGACTTTTTTGCGGCACTGCTTCTGCTGCCCCCTCCGCTTTGGGGCTATGTTAATGTCAATGATGGATCGGATTAGGCGGTGGTCCGTCCAGCAGTCGTCAGATCCTGTCATGGCACGGGTGATGCGCACATCCTTGCGATCCCTGGCTTGGACGTTGACATAGTCAAGCAGGTGCCAGTGCTTGGAGTGAGGGTGTTGCCACGATGCCTTGTATTTGTCCCTCTGGCGGAACAAGGTGTTGGTGGTGACAAGTTCATGCTCTCGACATTTTGTCAGGAGTAGGGTACCGCTGGAGTTGTCTTTCCCTACCCCCTCTCTGCCAATCACGCCACCCCTGAGGTCTGTGTCCTTGCCGAGCATGGCGTTGAAGTCACCGAGGAGGATCAGCTTGTCGCCCACGGGGACGCAGGACAGGGATTTTGAGAGGTTGGAGTAAAAACCCTCTTTGGCCTCATCTGTTGCATCAAGTGTTGGGGCGTACGCACTGATGACTGTGGTGCACTGATTCCGAGATAGGGTGAGCCGAAAACTCACGAGGTGTTCATTAGCCCTGCAGGGGGAGTCTTTAAGGCGGTCGACCAGCTCGTTTTTGATGGCGAAGCCGACTCTGTGGAGGCAGCGTTCTTCCTCTGATTTCCTTTTCCAGAAGAAGGTGTAACCTCCACCTTGTTCCTTGAGCTGGCCTTCCCCTGCTCACCGGGTCTCGCTTAGGGCGGCGATGTCGATATCAAAGCGTCTAAGTTCCCGGGCAACGATGGCGGTGCGGCGTTCCGGCCTGTCGCTGTTGGAGTTGTCCTTGAGGGTCTTGACATTCCAGGTGCCGAACCCCTTGTTAGAGGAGTGGAAGATGTCTGTGCGTGAGTTCTCATAACGTGGGATGGTGGTTGCACACTAGCTACCACACGAGCTTAGCTGAGCAAGGTCTTGATCCAGTGACAAGGGGGTCCAGAACGACTGGAGACCAGACACTGCTATATAGGCCAAGTTGCCTATGGTGAGATGTTGGCCGCTGGCTCGGCGCTGGGTAGTGCCCTTGATGATAGATGGTCCGAGGCTTGGTTGGAGGCAGGCATTGGGAGGTCAGTGGCCCACTGGGGTTCAGAGTGGGTGGGCAGGGGGGTCACAGTCATGATACTCACCACGTGTTGGAGGAGGGGAAGAGGCCAGGTCATCAGTGGGGAAGGAGAGCTCCAGTTGTCGCTAAAGAAAGAGGGGAGGCCAGTTGCCGTCGTAGCAGAGGAGGACCCGGTCGCCGTTGAGGAGGTCGCTTGTCGCCGCAGGAGGTCCAGCCGTCGTTGAGAAGGCCCAGACTCCGTCATGGAGGAGAGGCCCATCTGCCATCGCTGGAGGTGTTCCGATCGCCGGTGGAGGGGGACGGGGGTGGTGGAGGCCCGATAGCCAGGTCCAGGTCGTCGCCTCCGGAGGTCCAGTCGCTGCAAGAGGCCCAGTCACCGCTAGAGGTCCAGTCACCGTCGCCGATGGATGATGTGGTGGGAAGCCTGAGGTAGGCCAAACTCGTGGGACTCGCAGGGATGGGCCTATGGTAAGGATTTACGTGTAGTAAGATAGCCGCCGGGGTGGCAGCTCCCTAGGGAGCTCCCCTGCTAAACAACTCTCACCTTCTGCTATCGGCAACTTTCTACTCTCACCCACCCCCATCCGCTGTCTAAACTTCCCCTAGCCCTAATAGACCCTAATAGTGTCCTAAACACGTAAGTGCTTACTGAACCAGTGTTCTATTGCTGTATAGTGCTGTGTGTGGTATATTTTTCAAAATCGTTGGCCCGGAACTTATAGTCCTGATGACGGCAAATTGCCAGTGCTCACCATCATTTTGTCTTTGAAATTGACTGCAACTTCAGGATTTTGCACATGCGCAGCCTAAAATGGAAATCCAGAAGTTGCAGTCGGTCATTCACTGCGCTCCTCCACAGGCTGCACTGTGGACACCCCGACGCCCCCACCCCACCCCCGCCAACGCGGAAATCACTGATCTGATGAAAACTTCCCCTTTTCGGAACAAATAACACTGTTAGAAACCCCATATGAAGTTAGATCCATTCAAATGAGGTATAGCTGGGGGTTTAAACGATGATCTGAGTAATAACTACTGATAATCAACTGTTTTGGCTCTGAAAAACTAATTTTATATTGGTGGTATGTCAAATTTCCCCATTAAGTTAAAAAATTATTCGATTTTAAAATTAATTATAAAAGTTGTTTTTAAAGTTTGTTCATTTTCAGCTTCTACCGTAACCCAATGTGCATGTCCCAATTTTTATTTCGCGCTCTAAATTTAAAAAAGAAATTGATTATTAGCGCTTTCTATTGTCTGGTTCCCTGTCCATGAGAATTCTGCAGTGTGATTGGCTGTTTAGACAGATTGTTGACATCACAGCAGCTTGCATTATGGGATTCCCACTAAACTGCGCTGATTTCAACTACACATCGGAAGAGCCGAACTTCTCGCCAGAGATCGCGAGATCTTTGGGGGAAGCTTACATCGGGGCCAGCAGCAAATGCATTTGCTTCGCCGCTGACTGCAAATTACGGGCCGTTGTTGGATGGCTATGGCAGCATAAGACCAATCCTTTATCCTACTATCTCAGTCACAATGAATCCAAATCCCTGCACAATATAGTCTCACGGAAATGCACATCAGGTTGTCAGAAGAGGGAAACCGACATACAGTTAGTAATATTCTCAGACGTTGGATCTGACTGAGCTACAGCAACTAATCCAAAAAAAAAAATCACTGTTTTTGTGTGATAGTAGGGATTTTAAAGCTCTCCAATTAGAAATTTAGATAATGTTTCAAAAGCCCTACTAATGACAGAAAAGTGAAAATCTGTACATTAGTGATTTCACTAAGGTAATATGACATGCCATTCTCATAAGCCATGTACAAACAATTCCTTACAACAAAGTGGCCAAGACTAGTAGGAGGCCAGAGGATTGGGAAATGTTTTAAAAGCCAGCAGAGAACGACCAAAAAAAATTATTAAGACAGGGGAGATAGATTATGAAAGTAAACCAGCATGAAATATAAAAACAGATAGTAAGAGTTTCTACAGGTACATAAAAAGGAAAAGAGTGACTAAAGCAAATAAATGTTGGTCCCCTGGAGGATGAGACTTGGGAAATTAATAATGGAGAGCAGGGAAATGGCAGAGACATTGAACAAATATTTTTTATCGGTCTTCACGATAGAAGACACTAAGAACATCCTAATAGCAGATAATCAAGAGGCTATAGGTAGGGAGGAACTTAATACAATCACTAATGAAGTAGTACTAGGTAACAAATGGGACTAAAGGCAGACAAGTCCCCTGGACCTGATGGCTTACATCCTAGGGTCTTAAAAGAAGTGGATGCATTGGTTGTAATCTACCAAAATTCCCTAGATTCTGGGCGGTCCCAGCAGATTGGAAAACCGCAAATGTAACGGCGCTATTTAAAAAAGATGGCAGAAAAAAGCAGGAAACTATAGACCTGTCGTTGAGAAAATGCTGGAGTCGATTATTAAGGAAGCAGTAGCAGGACATTTGGAAAAGCATGATTCAATCAAGCAGAGTCAGTCAGCATGGTTTTATGAAAGGGAAATCATGTTTGACAAATTTTCTGGAGTTCTTTGAGGATGTAACGAGCAGGGTGGATAAGGGGGAACCAGTGGATGTGGTGCATTTAGATTTCCAGAAGGCATTCGATAAGGTGCTACATAAGAGGTTATTGCAAAAGATAAAAGCTCACGGGGTTGGGGGTAATATATTAGCATGAATAGAGGATTGGTTAACTAACAGAAAACAGAGAGGCAGGATAAATGGGTCATTTTCCGGTTGGCAAACAGTGATTAGTGGGGTGTCACAGGGATCGGTACTGGTCCTCAACTATTTACAATCTATATTAGTGACTTGGATGAAGGGACCGAGTGTAATGTAGCCAAGTTTGCTGATGATACAAAGATGGGTGGGAAAACAAATTGTGAGAAAGACACAAAATATCTGCAAAGTGATATAGACAGGCTAAGTGAGTGGGAAAAAATTTGGCAGATGGAGTATAATGTGGGAAAATGTGAGGTTATCCACTTTGGCAGAAATAATAGAAAAGCAAATCATAATTTAAATGGAGAAAAATTGCAAAGTGCTGCAGAGTACAGAGAGACCTGGGGGTCTTTTGCATGAAACACAAAAAGTTAGTATGCAGGTACAGCAAGTAATCAGGAAGGCAAATGGAATGTTGGCCTTTATTGCAAGGGGGATAGAGTATAAAAGCAGAGAAGTCCTGCTACAATTGTGCAGGGTATTGGTGAGGCCACACCTGGAGTACTGCATAGTTTTGGTCTCCGTATTTAAGGAAAGATATACTTGCATTGGAGGCAGTTCAGAGAAGGTTCACGAGGTTGATTCCGGAGATGAGGGGGTTGACTTATGAGGATAGGTTGAGTAGGTTGGGCCTATAACATTGGAGTTCAGAAGAATGAGAGGTGATCTTATTGAAACTTAATAAGATAATGAGGGGGCTCGACAAGGTGGATGCAGAGAGGATATTTCCACTCATAGGGGAAACTAAAACTAGGGGACATAGTCTTAGAATAAGGGGCCGCCCATTTAAAACTGAGATGAGGAGAAATTTCTTCTCTCAGACGGTTGTAAATCTATGGAATTCTTTACCCCAGAGAGCTGTGGAGGCTGGGTCATTGAATATATTTAAGGCGGAGATAGACAGATTTTTGAGCGATAAGGGAGTAAAGGGTAATGGAGAACAGGCAGGGAAGTGGAGCTGAGTCCAGGATCAGATCAACCATGAACTTATTGAATGGCGGAGCAGGCTCGAGGGGTCCAAATGGCCTATCCTGCTCCCAATTCTTATTTTCTTATTACATTTAGAATTATTGCACAGCTAACTAGTTCAGAATAGATGTCTGTCATTTTTAAGAAGTCTGTGATCCATACCTGCCAAAACCAAATGATTTGTTTGCTGTTTCTGGTGTAATGGCGATAGACTGTATTCCTCTGCCAATCAGTAAGATCTACTTCCTGCATGCCACAGAGCATAACCTGTAGAGAGAGACAGCAAGGCTTTACTTCACAACTGCATGGGGCACTGTGACAACAAGCAATCTTCAGTGTTAATTAATTCTTATAGAACCCAAATTAAACAGCAAATCTTTAGGGTAATGAAGGACTGTAAACCCATTGGCAAATTAGCCTTGATAGTCAGAGGGAGTCACGGCAAAGATTACTCTCAGGAATTCCCAATCTCAACTGGCCCAGTAGAGTGTGTTGCTTCCAGAGGTATGATGCTTCCCCATAGGGAAGGAAAAAACTGGTAATAAAGTCAACTTACATCCTTCACTCACTCCCACTGGTGTTTAGAACACTTACATATTAAAGAAGCATATCAATATTTGCAGATACCACCAAACTGGGGGGTACAGCTAATACCGAGAAAGAATGCAACACAATACAAGACTACATTAGAAAACTTGCAGACTGGGCAGTTAAGTGGCAAATTAATTTAACATAGTTAAATGGGAGGTGATGCTCTTTGGTCGGAAAAATAGAAACGTCACCCGCACCTTAGAAAATAAGAAACTGAATGGGGTAGAAGAGCAAAGGGATCAAGGGATACATTTGAACTAATCATTAAAAATAGCAGTGCCGGTCAGCAAAGCAATTAAAAATGCTAAAAAAGCACCGGGATTTATTTCTAGGAGTATAGAATTCAAAAGTAGTGAAGTTATGTTAAACTTGTATAGGACAGGCTGCACTCAAGCGTACTGTGCACAGTTTTGATCTCCATACTATAAAAAGGACATAGAAGTACTGGACAAAGTGCAAAAAGATTTACAAGGATGGTACCAGTACTGAGAGATTACAGCAATTGGGAACAATTGAATAGATTGGGGCTTTCTCTTTAAAAAAGAGAAGTCTTCGAGTTGACCTGATCGAGATCTTTAAAATTATGAGTTGGATAGGGTAGATGTGGAGAGAATGTTTCCATTTGTAGAGATTCCAAAACTAGGGGCCATAAACACAAGATAGTTACTAATAAATCCAATAGGGAAATAAGGAGAAATTTCTTTATTCAGAGAGTGGTTAGAATGTAGAACTCGCTACCAGAGGAAGTGGTTGAGGCAAATAGCTTAGATACATTCAAAAGGAAATTAGATGAGTACAAGAGAGAAAAAGGAATAGAAAGATCTGCTGGATGGCTGAGATGCATTTGATGGAATGGGAGGAGACGTGTATGGAATATTAACACCAGCCTAAACTAATTGGGTAGAATAGCCTGTTTCTGTGCTGTATATTCTATGTAATTTCTTACATGTAAGACATGTTCCGCAAAGAGTAAAGAATCAATAATAACCAATTTCCAGACTATTTTGAAAATATTTAATTCTAGAATTCCAAGACACTAAACTCTACCTGTGTAATTTATACAACAGATCAGAGTTTCCTGGGTAACAACGTCTTCTGCTGTTACACCTTTACCTTTAACATACAACACACCTTTTCACTCCATGCATAAGTAATAGATTAAACTAATGGACTTATGTGCTCAAATGCTATACCAGTACAGTCTAGTCCTGATTAAAACTTAGGCCGTAATTTTCCCCTAAAAAAAAGGGCGGGAGGCAGCTGAATTGTTAAAAATGGGACCCCCAACCTGACCCCACCTGCAACCTGTCCACTTCTGGTTTTAACGGGGCTGGGTGACCAACCCGTCGAGTTAAGTGTTATAATGAGGCCGGAAGCCTCTTTTTTTCACCTCCATATTCGTTTTAGCTGCATGTAGACGGGTTTCACACAATTCCTGAATTAAACCGGGAGGTAAGTGGCTTTGTACCTACCTCCTGGATCCAAGGTCTCGACCTAACCCATCCCCAGCGATCGGAGACCCCACCATGCGGTCTCCGATCCCCAACATGAGGCCTCCCCCGATGATGTTGAGGCCGGCCACAATCCTCCAATGGCTGGCACTAATCCTCTCTCCTCCCCCTCCAATCCCCGGCTTCCCCCATCCCGAGCTGACCACCATCTCCGTCACCCCACCCACCCCGCTCTAGCAGACCCATCAGTCCCGCGATACCTGATGCCGATCCCCCCTCGCATGATCCTGATTAAGTAATATATTCTCTTCCCAACTTTATTCCTTTTCCTGTTCAATTGTGTTTTTATATTACTAAACCTGCATCATGTAATAAATTTAGCAAGCAAATTTTATGTTAACTAGAGGGAGTCACATTGTGATTCTGGGCAAGTGGGGAAAAAGACAGCAGTGAGAGAAGTTGCTTCATGCAAAAATGTGAGTCCAAATAAAATTTTTAAAAACAAGCAAATTTGAGACAGTCTTGCACCCCTTCCACATGCCAATCACAGAGAAGCACGGAAAAAGTAGGCCACCTGCCAGCCCCCTGAGACTGGGGTTCCAGAGGGGCAGAAAAATAAAAGTTGGAGTTGTAAAAATTCCAACATTATATTTTGCTTACAATAGTGCATTCAACTTGATTAGAATTATAGAATTGTTACAGCACAGGAGGGGCCTTTTGGCCCATCGAAACCATGCCGGCTCTCTGCAAGAGCACTTCAGCTAGTCCCACTCCTCAGCCCTTTCTCTGTGGTCCTGCAAATTTTTTTCCTTCAGGTACTTATCCAATTCCATTTTGAAAGCCACAATTGAATCTGCCTCCACCACCCTTTCAGGCAGTACATTCCAGATCCTAACCACGGTGCATAAAAACGTTTTTCTTCATGTCGCCTTTGATTCTTCTGCCAATCACCTTAAATCTATATCCTCTGGCTCTCGACCCTTCCGCCAATGGGAACAGTTTCTCTCTATCGACTGTCTAGACCCCTCATGATTTTGAGCACTTATCAAAACTCCTCTCTACCTTCTCTGCTCTAAGGAGAACAACCCTAGCTTCTCCAGCCGATCCATGTAACTGAAGTCCCTCATCCCTGGAACATACTTGTAAATCCCTTCTGCACTCTCTCGAAGGCTTTCACATCCTTCCTAAAGTGTGGTGCCCAGAATTGGACACAATACTCCAGTTGAGGCTGAACCACTGTTTAATAAAGGTTCATCATAACTTCCTTGCTTTTGTACTCTATGTCTCTATTCATGAAACCCAGGATCCCATATGCATTTTTAACTGCTTTCTCAACCTGCCCTGCCACCTTCAATGTTTTGTGCATATATACTCCCAGGTCTCTCTGTTCCTGCACCCCCTTTAGAATTGTACCCTTTAGTTCATATTGCTTTTCCTCGTTCTTCATATGAAAATGTATCATTTTGCACATTAACATGTTAAATTTCACCTGCCATGTGTCCACCCATTCTTGAAGTCGATCACCATCCTCCTCACTGTTCACTATACTTCCAAGTTTTGTGTCATCTGCAAATTTTGAAATTGTGCCCTGTATACCCAAGTCTAAGTCATTAATATATATCAAGAAAAGCAGTGGTTCTAGTACTGACCCCTGGGGAACACTACTGTATAGCTTCCACCAGTCCGAAAAACAACCATTCACCACTACTCTGATTCCTGTCACTTAGCCAATTTCGTATCCATGCTGCCACTGTCCCTTTTATTCCATGGGCTTCAATTTTGTTGGCAAGCCTATTTTGTGGTACTCTATCAAAATGCCATTTGGAAGTCCATGTAAACCACATCAACCGCACTGCCTTCATCAACCCTCTCTGTTAACTAATCAAAAAACTCAATCAAATTAATTAACATAGAAACATAGAAAATAGGTGCAGAAATAGGCCATTCGGCCCTTCAAGCCTGCACCACCATTCAATAAGATCATGGCTAATCATTCACCACAGTACCCCTTTCCTGCTTTCTCTCCATACCCCTTGATCCCTTTAGCTGTAAGGGCCATATCAAACTCCCTCTTGAATATATCCAATGAACTGGCATCAACAACTCTCTGCGGCAGGGAATTCCACAGGTTAACAACTCTCTGAGTGAAGAAGTTTCTCCTCATCTCAGTCCTAAATGGCTTACCCCTTATCCTTAGGCAATGTCTCCTGATTCTGGACTTCCCCAACATCGGGAGCATTCTTCCAGCATCTAACCTGTCCAGTCCCATCAGAATTTTATATATTTCTATGAGATCCCCTCTCATCCTTCTAAACTCCAATGAATACAGGCCCAGTCGATCCAGTCTCTCCTCATATGTTAGTCCTGCCATCCCGGGAATCAGTCTGGTGAACCTTCGCTGCACTTCCTCAATAGCAAGAACGTCCTTCCTCAGATTAGGAGACCAAAACTGAACACAATATTCCAGGTGAGGCCTCACTAAGGCCCTGTACAACTGCAGTAAGACCTCCCTGCTCCAATACTCAAATCCCCTAGCTATGAAGGCCAACATACCATTTGCCTTCTTCACCACCTGTTCTACCTGCATGCCAACTTTCAATGACTGATGTACCATGACACCCAGGTCTCGTTGCACCTCCCCTTTTCCTAATCTGCCGCCATTCACATAATATTCTGTCTTCGTGTTTTTGCCACCAAAGTGGATAACCTCACATTTATCCACATTATACGGCATCTGCCATGCGTTTGCCTACTCACTTAACCTGTCCAAGTCACGTTGCAGCCTCTTAGCGTCCTTCTTACAGCTCACACCGCCACCCAGCCTAGTGTCATCTGCAAACTTGGAGATATTACATTAATGATTTAGATAAAAGGTATGTTGTAAATAGCTGGGGTCCCAGCACTGAGCCCTGCGGCACCCCACTAGTCACTGCCTGCCATTCTGAAAAGGACCCGTTTATCCCAACTCTCTGCTTCCTGTCTGCCAAACAGTTCTCTATCCATGTCAGTACATTACTCCCAATACCATGTGCTTTAATTTTGCACACCAATCTCTTGTGCGGGACCTTGTCAAAAGCCTTTTGAAAGCCCAAATACACCATATCCACTGGTTCTCCCTTGTCCACTCTACTAGTTACATCCTCAAAAAATTCTAGAAGATTTGTCAAGCAGGATTTCCCTTTCATAAATCCATGCTGACTTGGACTGATCCCGTCACTGCTTTCCAAATGCGCTGTTATTTCACCCTTTATAATTGATTCCAACATTTTCCCCACTACTGATGTCAGGCTAATCGGTCGATAATTACCCGTTTTCTCTCTCCCTCCTTTCTTAAAAAGTGGTGTTACATTAGCTACCCTCCAGTCCATAGGAACTGATTCAGAGTCGATAAGACTGTTGGAAACTCTGATCACCAATGCATCCATTATTTCTAGGGCCACTTCCTTAAGTACTCTGGGATGCTGACTATCAGGCCCCGGGGATTTATCGGCCTTCAATCCCATCAATTTCCCTAACACAATTTTCCGCCTAATAAGGATTTCCTTCAGTTCCTCCTTCTCGCTAGATCCTCGGTCCCCTAGTATTTCCGGAAGGTTATTTGTGTCTTCCTTCGTGAAGACAGAACCAAAGTATTTGTTGAACTGGTCCGCCATTTCTTTGTTCCCCATTACAAATTCACCTGAATTTGACTGCAAGGGACCTACGTTTGTTTTCACTAATCTTTTTCTCTTCACTTATCTATAGAAGCTTTTGCAGTCAGTTTTTATGTTCCCAGCAAGCTTCCTCTCATACTCTATTTTCCCCCTCCTAATTAAACCCTTTGTCCTCATCTGCTGTATTATAAAATTCTCCCAGTCCTCAGGTTTGCTGCTTTTTCTGGCCAATTTATATGCCTCTTCCTTGGATTTAACACAATCCTTAATTTCCCTTGTTAGCCACGGTTGAGCTACCTTCCCCGTTTTATTTTTACTCCAGACAGGGATGTACAATTGTTGAAGTTCATCCATGTGATCTTTAAATGTTTGCCATTGCCTATCCACCGTCAACCCTTTAAGTATCATTTGCCAGTCTATTCTAGCCAATTCACGTCTCATACCATTGAAGTTACCTTTCCTTAAGTTCTGGACCCTAGTCTCTGAATTAACTGTGTCACTCTCCATCTTAATAAAGAATTCTACCATATTATGGTCACGCTTCCCCAAGGGGCCACGCACAACAAGATTGCTAATTAGTCCTTTCTCATTACACATCACCCAGTCTAGCATGGCCAGCCCTCTAGTTGGTTCCTCGACATATTGGTCTAGAAAACCATCCCTAATACACTCCAGGAAATCCTCCTCCACCGCATTGCTACCAGTTTGGTTAACCCAACCAATATGTAGATTAAAGTCGCCCATGATAACTGCTGTACCTTTATTGCACGCATCCCTAATTTCTTGTTTGATGCTGTCCCCAACCTAACTACTACTGTTCGGTGGTCTGTACACAATTCCCACTAGCGTTTCTTGCCCTTTGGAACAATTTGACTTTAACAAATCCATGCTGAATTTCTTTAATTAATCCACACTTGTCCAAGTGTCTGTTAATTTTGTTAATTATTGTTTCTAAAAGCTTCCCCACTACAGAGGTTAAACTGACTGGCCTGTAGTTGCTGGGTTTAACCTTACACCCTTTTTTGAACAAGGGTGTAACATTTGCAATTCTCAGTCCTCTGGCACCAGCCCCGTATCCAAGGAGGATTGGGAGATTATGGTCAGTATCTTTGTAATTTCCACCTTTACTTCCGTCAGCATCCTAGGATGTATCCCAACCGCTCCTGGTGACTTATCTACTTTATGTACAGCCAGCCTTTCTAGTACACCCTCCTGATCAATTTTTATCCCATCCAATATCTCAACTACCTCCTCTTTCACTATGACTTTGGCAGCATCTTCATCCTTGGTAAAGACAGATGCAAAGTACTCATTTAGTACCTTAGCTATGCCCTCTATCTCCATGAAGAGGTCTTCATTTTGGTCCCTAATCAGCCTCACCTGTCCACTTACTACCGTTTACTATTTATATGCCTGTAGAAGACTTTTGGATTTCCTTTTATGTTAGCTACCAATCTATTCTCATACTCTCTCTTTGTCCCTCTTATTTCCTTTTTCACTTCCCCTCTGAAATTTTTATATTCAGCCTGGTACTCACTTGTATTCTCAACCTGACATCTGTCATATGCCATCTTTTTCTGCTTCATCTTACTGTGTATCTGTTTCATCATCTAGGGAGCTTTGGCTTTGGTTGGCCTAGCTTTCCTCCTTGTGGGAATGTACCACGACTGTACCCGAACCATCTCCTCTTTAAAGGCAGCCCATTGTTCGGTTACAGTTTTGTCTACCAAGTTTTGATTCCAATTTACCTGGGCCAGATCCATTCTTAACCCACTGAAATTGGCTTTCCTCCAATTAAGTATTTTTACTCTAGATTTCTCCCTGTCTTTTTCCATAGCCAGTCTACACTTTACGATACTGTGATCACTGTGTCCGAAATGTTCCTTCTAATTGATCCACCTCATTCCCCAGAACCAGATCCTCGTTGGGCAAGAAACGTACTTAAGAAGAACATAAGAAATAGGAGCAGGAGTAGGTCATTTGGCCCCTCAAGTCTGCTCCGCCATTTAATAAGATCATGGCTGATCTGATCATGGAATCAACTCGACTTTCCTGCCCGCTCTCCACAACTCTTTATTCCCTTATCGCTCAAAAATCTATCCATCTCCGCCTTAAATATATTCAATGACCCAGCCTCCACAGCTCTCTGGGTCAGAGAATGCCACAGATTTACAACCCTCAGAGAAGAAATTCCTCCTCATCTCAGTTTTAAATGGGTGGCCCCTTATTCAGAGATTATGAACCCTAGTTTTAGTTTCCCCTATGAGTGGAAATATCCTCTCTGCATCCAACTTGTCGAGCCCCCTCATTATCTTGCACGTTTCGATAAGATCATCTCTCATTCTTCTGAACTCCAATGAGTATAGGCCCAATCTACTCAACCTATCTTCAGAAGTCAACCCCCTCATCTCAGGAATCAACCTTCTCTGAACAGCCTCTAATGCCTCTATCTTTCCTTAAATACGGAAACTGTACACAGTACTCCAGGTGTGGCCTCACCAATACCCTGTACAGTTGTAGCAGGACTTCTCTGCTTTTATACTCTATCCCCCTCGCAATAAAGGCCAACATTCCATTTTCCTTCCTGATTACTTGCTGAACCTGCACACTAACTTTTTGTGCATCTTGCACAAGGACCCCCAGGTCCCTCTGTACTGCAGTATTTTGCAATTTTTCTCCATTTAAATTATAATTTGCTTTTCTATTTTTTCTGCCAAATGGATAACTTCACATTTTCCCACATTATACTCCATCTGCCAAATTTTTGCCCACTCACTTAGCCTATCTATATCCCTTTGCAGATCTTTTTGTGTTTTCCTCACAATTTGCTTTCCCACCCATTTTTGTATCATCAGCAAACTTGGCTACATTACACTCGGTCCCTTCATCCAAGTCATTAATATGGATTGAAAATAGTTGAGGCCCCAGCACTGATCACTGCTGTACCCCATTAGTTACTGTTTGCCAACCGGAAAATGACCCATTTATCCCGATTCTCTGTTTGCTGTTAGTTAGCCAATCCTCTATCCATGCTAATATATTACCCCCAACCCCGTGAATTTTTATCTTGTGTAGTAACCTTTTATGTGGCACCTTATCGAATGCCTTCTAGAAATCCAAATACATCACATCCACTGGTTCCCCCTTTTCACCCTGCTTGTTACAGCCTCAAAGAACTCCAGCAAATTTATTAAACATGATTTCCCTTTCATAAAACCATGCTGACTCTGCTTGATTGAATTATGGGCTCCAGCAGTTTACCAACGACAGATGTTAGACTAACCGGTCTATAGTTTCCTGTTTGCCTTCTTTTTTTAAATAGTGGTGTTACATTTGCGGTTTTCCAATCCGCCGGGACCTCCCCACAATCCAGGGAATTTTGGTAGATTACAACCAATACATCCACTATCTTAGCAGCCACTTCTTTTAAGACCCTAGGATGTAAACATCATGTCCAGGGGACTTGTCCGCCTTTAGTCCCATTATTTTACTGAGTACTACTTCTTCCCTCCCTATAGCCCCTTGATTATCCTCTATTGGGAATTTTTTTTAGTGTTTTTTTTACCGTGAAGACCGATACAAAATATTTGTTCAATGTCTCTGCCATTTCTCTGTTCCCCATTATTAATTCCCCAAGTCTCATGCTCTAGGAGACCAACATTTACTTTAGCTACTCTTTTCCTTTTTATGTACCTGTAGAAACTCTTACTATCTGTTTTTATATTTCGTACTAGTTTACTTTCATAATCTATCTTCCCTCTATTATTTTTTTTGGTTGTTCTTTGCTGGCTTTTAAAAGTTTCCCAATCATCTGGCCTTCTACTAGTCTTGGCCACACTGTGTGCTCTTGTTTTCAACTTGATACCATCCCTTATTTTCTCAGTTAACCACGGATGGTTATCCCTTCTCCTGCAGTCTTTCTTTCTCATTGGCATATATTATTGTTGCGAGTTATGAAATATCTCCTTAAATGTCTGGCACTGCTCATCAACCATCCCACACTTTAATCTATTTTCCCAGTCCACTTTCGTCAACTCTGCCCTCATACCTTTGTCGTCTCCTTTATTTAAGCTTAGGACACTGGTTTGAGATCCAACTTTCTCACCCTCCAACTGAATTTGAAATTCAACCATGTTATGGTCACTCATTCCTAGAGGATCCTTTACTAGATCGTTTATTAATCCTGTCTCATTACACAGTACCAGATCTAAGATAGCCTGCTCCCTGGTTGGTTCCGTAACGTACTGTTCAAGGAAATTATCCGGGATACACTCTATGAACTCTTCCTCAAGGCCACCCTGGCCAATTTGCTTTGTCCAATCAATATGAAGGTTAAAATCACCCATGATTATTGCCATTCCTTTTTTACAAGCCTCTATTATTTCTTGATTTATACTCCAAGCTGCAGTGTAGCTACTGTTAGGGGGCCTATAGACTACGCCCACCAGTGACTTTTTCCCCTTATTATGCCTTATCTCCACCCAAACTGATTAAGAAAGTTCTCCTGAACACATTTCAGAAATTCTTCCCCCTCTGCCTTTTACACTATTACTATCCTAACTGCTAGAATTTGTCCTCCAATCTTAAATTAAGGAAAAGGGATAGTGGCAACATGGATACAATCTTGGCTAAGGGACAGAGAACAAAGAGTAATGGTCAACAATTGTTCTTTAGATTGGAGGGAAGTATACAGTGGTATTACGCCCATTGCTCTTTCTCAACTCTATTGGCCTGGGCTTGGGTATAGGGGGCATAATTTCAAAGTCTGCAGATAACATGAAACTCGGAAATGTAGTTAACAATGAGGAGGATGGTAACAGATTTCAAGAGGACATAGACAGACTGGTGAAATGGGTAGATACATGGCAGATGAAATTTAACGTAGAGAAATGTGAAACATAGAAACAGAAAATAGGTGCAGGAGTAGGCCATTCGGCCCTTCGAGCCTGCACCACCATTCAATAAGATCATGGCTGATCATTCACCTCAGTACCCCTTTCCTGCTTTCTCTCCATAACCCTTGATCCCTTTAGCCGTAAGGGCCATATCTAACTCCCTCTTGAATATATCCAATGAACTGGCATCAACAACACTCTACTTCCACAGGTTAACAACTCTCTGAGTGAAGAAGTTTCTCCTCATCTCAGTCCTAAATGGCCTACCCCGTATCCTAAGACTGTGTCCCCTGGTTCTGGAGTTTCCCAACATTGGGAACATTCTTCCCGCATCTAACCTGTCCCATCCCGTCAGAATCTTATACGTTTCTATGAGATCCCCTCTCATCCTTCTAAACTCCAGTGTATAAAGTCCCAGTTGATCCAGTCTCTCCTCATATGTCAGTCCAGCCATCCCTGGAATCAGTCTGGTGAACCTTCGCTGCACTCCCTCAATAGCAAGAACGTCCTTCCTCAGATTAGGAGACCAAAACTGAACACAATATTCCAGGTGAGGCCTCACCAAGGCCCTGAACAATTGCAGTAAGGCCTCCCTGCTCCTATACTCAAATCCCCGAGCTATGAAGGCCAACATGCCATTTGCATTCTTCACCGCCTGCTGTACCTGCTTGCCAACTTTCAATGACTGATGAACCATGACACCCAGGTCCCGTTGCATACCAGGTCTCAGTTCTAAATGAGCGACCCCTTATTCTTAAACTATGCCCTAGGTCTAAACCTAGGAGTGAATGTAGGCAAATCTTTGAATGTGCCAGGATACGTTGAAAAGCCCGTCAAAAAAGCACATCGGAACCTTGGCTTTATTAATAGAGCCAGAGTACAAAAACAAGGAAGTTTTGCTTAACCTTTATAAATCACTGGTTAGGCCTCATGCTGGAGTATTGTGTTCAATTCTGGGCACCGCACATTAGGAAGGATGGCTTAGAGAGGGTGCAGAAGAGATTTACCAGATTGGTACCAGGGATGAGTAAAAATGGAGAAATGGTTTCAATGGCAGAAGGGTCAGCAACCAGAGGATACAGATTTACGGTGAATGGCAAAAGATTTATGGCGATATGAGGAAAAAAACTATGCAACAAGTTGTTGTGATCTGGAGTGCACTACCTGAAAGGGTGGTGGAAGTAGGTTCAATAGTAACTTTCAAAATAGAATTAGATAAATAATTTAATGGAAAAAAAATTGCAGAGCTATGGGGAAAGACCAAAGGAGTTGGAGTTATTGGCTAGCTCTACCAAAGAGCTGGCAGAGGTACAATGGGCCAAATGGCCTTCTTCTGTGCTCTATCATTCTATGATTCTAACTATGCTTGATTTAAAATATTTAAATTAACAAGCATGGATTGTATGATAAATTAAAGCAAGTAATCCACCCCTACAAAATAATGGGTCAAGCAGGCAATGTGTATGTGAGACTAGTGCTAGCTACTTGGAAAGTTCTATTACTCTTCAATCTTACGTCTTACAGTTTTATTTTTTGGAAAAATTCAACAGTAACAATCTCACCTCTAGCTCTTTTTCATCAAAATACTGGAGCCACTGTAGAGGTACTACTTCATTGAAGCCATCTAAAAAAGCTCTGGTCTGTTCTTCCACCCCACGAGTAAATCGCCATTCTGCCATGAGACTGCAAGAGCAGAGGTCATGGTTTAAAGTAACTATGCAAAAAGAATACTGTTTAAACAATTACTGTAAACTACAAAAAACAGCAAAACTGTATTTGCTGGATAGTACAATCAAGGGATATGCCACTACTATCAAATGAATAAGCATGTGAATTTCTGATTGTATTAAATGCATTAAGTGAATAACAATTTCTGGCAGAGATTGTGAAAAGATCAGGTAAGCCAAGAAGTAAAGGGGCTGGATGTAGTCAGATCCATCTTTAACTTCAGCTCATTTCTTGTTGGCACTAAATGCCATCCTACATATTCACATGGGAAATTCAATCGTTACTCCTCAATGATTTGAAATTTTGTATTCTTAACTTCACATTTCTATATCAGAATAACATGAACAAATTATTTTTTCTGCTACTGAGCTTGGTTGGATGTGTGATACTATGCTGCACATCTGAGGATAATTAAATAATCTTATTGATTTTTCATGGCTTTATACATGAGGGAATCATCTTAAGTGTAGTCTTCAGATGAAGCATGGTTTGAAAGCAAGGGATAAATGGACCAACGTGATTCAATCGCCACTTTAAAATCATATATTCTGTCCTTATTTTATATAATATTTCAATTTTATGAGTATTTACAGTCAAATAGGAAAACCTATGGTAGAGATGTAGAATTAGTTAGACTGTAAGAATTTCTATGTAGTACAAGCTGAGGACCCGAGAGATGCAAAACTAAAGTGCTACAGGGCTGCTACTGGTGGAAGTGTATAACTAAAATGTGACAGGTTTATGTGGGCAGTTTTATTCTAAACATGGAAGTAGTAATTTATAACGGGAAAAACTAACAGGAGCTGCATGCAAATATAAGACAATTTTAACATGTTGTAATGGATGTGTTCTGTGTTAAAAAAATATTTTACCCAATGTATTCTTCTTTATTTTCCTCTGTTACTAAGATGTTTGATCCTCCTTGTTTCAGTTCATGGGAGGTAACTTTTCCTAAAATTTCCATGTCAACAGCAAAATACATTTCTAGGCCACATTCTTCGATGTTGTTATCCCTGAAAGAAATGATTTAGTAGCATTATGAAAAAAATCACTGCACTTATTTGCCACTCAACAATTAACTACTATTACAAATTTAACCAAGATTCTATTGTCGATTCTTCTCCAGTGCTTCAGTGGGTAAATGTCCTGAGCCATAAAGATCAGGAAGCTTGAGATTCAATTCTTAAATCGGTATTGAGTTAGCTGATTTCAGTGGTAGAGGTCCTTCCCTCGATCATAAGGTCAGGTTGTTCGCTGATGACTGCACAGTGTTCAGTGCCATTTGCAACTCCTCAGATAACGAAGCAGTCCATGCCCAACAGCAGCATGACCTAAATGACATTCAGGTTTGGGCTGCTAAGTGGCAAGTAACATTTGCACCACAAAGTGCAGGTAATGACTATCTCCAACAAGCAAGAGTCTAACTATCATCCTTAGCATGAGCCTTACTGTAAACATCCGTAAGACAAAGGTCCTCCACCAGCCTATCCTCGCCGCACAGCACTGCCCCCCAGTCATCAAGATCCACAGCGCGACCCTGGACAACGTGGATCATTTCCCATACATTGGGAGCCTCTTATCAACAAGAGCAGACATTGACGACGAGATTCAACACCGCCTCGATTCAACACTGCCTCCAGTGCAGCCTTCGGCCGCCTGATGAAAAGTGTGTTTGAGGACCAGGTCCTCAAAACTGCCACCAAGCTCCTGGTCTACAGGGCTGTAGTAATAACCGGCCTCCTGTACGGCTGAGAGACATGGACCATGTACAGTAGACACCTCAAGTCGCTGGAGAAATACCACCAACGATGCCTCCGCAAGATCCTACAAATCTCCTAGAAGGACAGATGCACCAACATTAGCGTCCTCGACCAGGCCAACATCCCCAGCATTGAAGCACTGGCCACACTTGATCAGCTCCGCATTCGCATGACAGACACGAGACCCCCAAAGCAAGCGCTCTACTCAGAACTCCTTCTCTGCAAACGAGCCAAAGGTGGGCAGAGGAAACATTACACGGATACCCTGAAAGCCTCCCTGATAAAGTGCAACATCCCCACTGACACCTGGGAGTCCCTGGCCAAAGACCACCCTAAGTGGAGGAAGAGCATCCAGGAGGGTGCCGAGCACCTCGAGTCTCATCACCGAGAGCATGCAGAAATCAAGCACAGGCAGCGGAAAGAGTGTGCGGCAAACCTGTCCCACCCACCCTTTCCCTCAATGACTATCTGTCCCACCTGTGACAGGAACTGTGGTTCTCGTATTGGACTGTTCAACCACTTAAGGACTAATTTTTAAGAGTGGAAGCAAGTCTTCCTCGATTCCGAGGAACTGCCTATGATGGTAAGTGGCAAGTAACATTCGCACCACACAAGTGCCAGATACTGACTATCTCCAATAAGCAATAGTCTAACTATCACCCTTTGACATTCAACGGCATTACCATTGCCAATTCCCCCTCCATCAACATCCTGGGGGTCACCATTAACCAGAAACTTAACTGGACCAGCCACATAAATACTGTGGCAACAAGAGCAGGTCAGAGGCTGGGTATTGTGCGGCGAGTGTCTCACCTCCTGACTCCCAAAGCCTTCCCACCATCTACAAGGCACAAGTCAGGAGTATGATGGAATATTCTCCACTTGCCAGGATGAGTGCAGCTCGATGCCATCGAGGACAAATTAGCCCGCTTGATTGGCACCCCATCCACCACCTTAAACATTCATTCCCTCCACCACCAGCGTACCGTGGCTGCAGTGTGTACCATCTACAAGATGCACTACAGCAACTCGCAAGGTTTCTTCTGCAGCACCTCCCAAACCTGCGACATCTACCACCTAGACGGACAAGTGCAGCAGGCGGATGGGATCACCATCACCTGTAAGTTCCACTCCAAGTTCTACACCATCTTGTCTTGGAAATATACCGCCTTTCCTTCATTGTCACTGGTTCAAAATCCTGGAACTCCCTCACTTAACAGCACTGTGGGAGGATCTTCACCACAAGGACTGCAGCGATTCAAGGCGGCGGCTCATCACCATCTTCTCAAGGGTAATTAGGGAAGGGCAATAAATGCTGGCCTTGTCAGCGACGCCCACATCCCATGAATGAACTTAGAAAAAAATTTATCAAAAGAATGAAAGGACAGGTTGCAACAATTTTTTATGTAGAAGATTTTCAGAACATGGACTGCTCTTCCAAAGTGGTGAAAGTAAATCCATAAAAGCTTCTAAAAAGAAAGTGGAATATATGAAATAGAATAAATTAAGAGAGTATAGGAAAAGGGCAGGAGAATAGCGCTAAGTGGATAACTCTTTCAGAGAGCAACGGTGTGAGTGGATGATTGGCCTCCTTCTGTATTGTAAAATTTTTTGATTCTATTCTGTATATACAAAATAATTAAATTGCATACATAACATGAACCTAGAATATTATTTTAAAGTGAATTAAGAGCAATAGAACTTATGGACATAGTTATTTTAGTACATTGCAAATTAAAAAACAGATCATAGGAAAAACTTAGTTACTCAAAAAATTACATACATTTGGAATTATATACTGGGTAAAGTAATGGAATGAAAGACATCCAGGATGTTCAAGATGCAGTTGGATGCTCGGCTCAGTGAGGTGAAATACTCGAGAAACATCTTCAATGGGCCAAATGGCTTTTTCTTATCCTTTACTTTTTCTTGGATTTTAAACTTTATTTGGTGTATTTTTCTTGATTATGAATCACTGTCAACATATATATAGATATAATCCTGGAAAGAATAAGGAATCTCAAAATAGATCAGACTGTTGCCGTGGATTAGAGATAGGCTCATGTTATCTCAATATTCAGAAAGTCATAAGCGCCAAATTATAGGCCATTAGCTCGATTTATAGGGAAGTTGCTAGAAGGGATCATTAGAGAAACTGTGTATGACTACATGGACAGTGATGGGGTTATAAAAGACTCTCAACATGGCTTCTGGAAAAGGTCATGTCTTACCTTACCACCCTGATTGAACATTTTGAGGAAGTTACACATTGGTGGATGAAGGCAGCCCGCTTGACATCGTATACTTGGATTTTCAAAAATCGTGATAAGGTGCCACAAAATACGATATTTGATAAGATAAGAGTCCAGTGGAATTCAAGGACAGATATTAAGTTGAATAAGAAATTTGATAGAATTGTCATAGGCTGATATTTGATAATAACGGTCGTGATTCTACGTGGAGATCAATTATTAGTGAAATTCCGCAGCGCTCTGTATTGGGACTGCAGCTCTTCAAAATGAGTACCAATGATGTGGATGAAAGCATTAAGGGAAACTGTCCACAAACTTGGGTATTATGCAAAGATTTGTGAGAGTGTTGAGTGGGAAAGAGACGAGTTGTTATATTACATGAATCTCTAAATCCCCATTGACTAGAATGGGCCTATATTCTCTGGACTTTACAACAATGAGGTGTGATCTTATTGAAACATTTAAAATTCTTAAAGGGCTTAATAGCTAGATGCTGAGAAGCTGTTTTCCCTGTTTAGATCATATAGAACTGGAGTCATAATCTCAGGATAAGGGATCGGTCATTTAGGACTGAGATGAGGAGAAATATCTTCACTCAGAGTGCTGTGAATCTTTGGCATTCTCTACCCCAGAAGGCTGTGGATGCTCAGTCATCGAGTATATTCAAGACTGAGATCGTTAGGTTCTTGGGCAGTAAGGGAATCAAGGGACATTGGGATAGAGCGGGAAAGTAGGGTTATGCAGATATTCAGCCATGATATTGAATGGTGTAACAGGCTCGAGGGGCCGAATGGCCTACTCCTGCTCCTATTATGTTATGTTCACTACTAGTGGCACGAGGCTAAAACAAAAGCAAATAAAGTACTAGAATCTATTGCTAGGTGGATCGAATATGAAACAAATTGGGGTTGGAAAAGAACTTCCCAGAGTTATTTCTTTCCTAAATTGATCTAGGGTTTTTCTCAATCTGTTTTTTTAAAACTGCTCCCAGGAGATCACATGACTGTTGGTGGGTGGGGCGCACTGGGGATCCATATGAGACAGGCTCGTCATTTTTGTATGTATATATGTAAATATATATATATATTGAATATTTTTATTGGAACAGTAATTACTGTTGACACTAAAGCAACTGGCTTGGAGTTAATGAGAAATTCAGTGCGAGAGACTGAACATATACAGAAAGAATTATTGAACCAACGAAGTACCCTGGATCATAGAAATACAAAGATGTTACCACATGGAAATAGGCCACTCGTCCCAAGCCAGTCTGCATCAGTGTTTACCTTCCACACAGGCAAATCATCCTAATCACATTCACCCGCTGTTTCATATCCCTTTATCTCTTTTTCCTTCATTTACCTTTCCAATCCATTATTAACAAATGTTAATTTAGCTCTCTCTTTTGGCTTTAGAAACTCTTCTCAACTAGTTCCAAAGATAATTCCATTAGCACTTAATTTTGTTCACAAAAAAAAAATCACCAATATAAAAATGAAGAAAAATGAAACAAAAAAAAGTAAAAATTAATTATAATTGTAAATTATTCTGAGATACTGATTTCAAGGCATTTAATAAAATAAAGATACAACCAAAATTACAAAAAGTGAAACCCTTTGGAGGTTTAAAATATATAGATACAGGATATATGTAAACATTTTGTAAGTCAGAGAGATCCCTAGTTTAGTGCTGATTATGTAGAGCATAAAAATGGGGTTAAAACTGTCCGAAATCATTTAACTTTTCAACACTAACCAGACCATTAGTGTTGAAAGAGACGAGAGACATTCATCCCATTTGTCTGAGCGGATGTCAAATCCTGATGCAAAACAGAAAGCAAATCTCCCACAACACATCCAGGGATAGAGTTTCCACTTCAGGCACAATCGGTAAGTTGGGCGCAAATTGCGCTGGTTAGGTTACATTTCAAGTTTCCGCTAAAGCCATTTAGATAATCACAAATGTAAAATTTTCCATGAACCAGCGCAATCAGTCAGTTTAATAGTGCGTAATCATTTATTTAATTTTCTTTGCATTAAAAAATATTTATTGATGTATTGAAGAGTGGTAATCTGGTGCATTTTAAACAAAGGTGACTCGTCCTCCACCTGTGATTAACCTGATTTTAAATCCCTAAAAATGACTTTCAAAAAGCTATACTGAATCATTTACAGGTTGAACGTCTGAAATCCAGAAACCTCGGGACCGAGGCCAGTCCGGATATTTCCGGATTTTGGAACGTCTTTGTCTGGGCCGAGGTCGGTAGGGTCAGGCAGCCGAGGTAAGGGGAGGAAGTCGGCCAGCCGAGGTAAGGGGGAGGAGGAGGGGAGCGGGGGTCGGGGCGAAGTTGGGTCAGGGCAAGGTCGAGCCGCTGAGGGCCGGGCCGGGCGAAGTCGGGCCGCCGAGGGCCGGGGCGAGGTGGTGGAGTCTGGATTGATTTTAGAACATTCCGAATTTTGGAACTCCGGATTTCGGACGCTCAACCTGTACTACTTTCATTGGTGTGCATGATAGACTTTTAGTAAATTTAATGTTTTAAATGTACAAACTTTTAAAACATGCCTACTAATGCCTGTGCGCCGAAGAAAACAAGCTCAAATCGTCGCAATTGGCGGAAATGTGCCATCCTCATTATTGCACAGTGTTCCGTTCCATTTGCAACTCCTCAGATAATGAAGCAGTTCATGGCCAAATGCAGCAAGACCTGGATGACCTTCCAGCTTGGGCTGATAAATGGCAAGTAACATTTAAGAACATAAGAAATAGAAGCAGGAGTAGGCCATTTGGCCCCTCGAGCCTGCACCACCATTCAATAAGATCATGGCTGATCTGATCGTGGTCTCAATTCCATTTCCCTACTCTCTCCCCATATCCCTTGACTCCCTTATCGTTCAAAAATCTGTCTATCTCTGCCTTAAATATATTCATTGACCCAGCCTCCACAGCTCTCTGGGGTAAAGAATTCCAAAGATTCACATTTCTCAGAAGAAATTCCTCCTCATCTCCATTTTAAATGGGTGACCCTTTATTCTGAAACTATGCCTCCTAGTTCAGATTCACCCACGAGGGGAAACATCCTTTGCATCTACCCTGTCAAGCCTCCTCAGAATCTTATACATTTCAATAAGATCATCTTTCATTCTTCTAAATTCTAATGAGTATAGGCCCAACCTGCTCAACCTTTCTTCATAAGACAACCCCTCCATCTCAGGAATCAACCTCATGAACTTTCTCTGAACTGTCTCCAATGCAAGTATATCCCTCCTTAAATAAGGAGACCAAAACTCTGCGCAGCACTCCAGGTGTGGTCTCACCAACCAACTACAGTTGTAGCAGGACTTCCATATTTTATACTCCACCCCCCTTGCAATAAAGGCCAACATTCCATTGCCTTCCTGATTACTTGCTGTACCTGCATGCTAACATTTTGTGTTTCATATACAAGTGCTTCTAGATCCCTCTGTACCGCAGCATTTTGTAATCTCTCCCCATTGAAATAATAATTTGCTTTTTTATTTTTCCTACCAAAGTGGATAACCTCACATTTTCCCACATTATACTCCATCTGCCAAATCTTTGCCCACTCACTTAGCCTATCTATATCCCTTTGCAGATTTTGTGTGTGTTCCTCACAACTTGCTTTCCCATCCATCTTTGTATCATCAGCAAATTTGTCGGCATTACATTCGGTCCCTTCATCCAAGTCATTAATATAGATTGTAAATAGTTGAGGTCCAAGCACTGATCCCTGTGGCACCCCACTAGTTACAGTTTGCCAACCTGAAAATGACCCATATATCCTGACTCTCTGTTTTCTGTTAGTTAGCCAATCCTCCATCCATGCTAATATATTACCCCATACCCCGTGAGCTCTTATCTTGTTCAATAACCTTTTATGTGGCACCTTATCGAATGCTTTCTGGAAATCCAAATATGCGACATCTACTTATTCCCCTTTATCCACTCTGCTCGTTACATCTTCAAAGAACTCCTGCAAATTTGTCAGACATAATTTCCCTTTCATAAAACCATGCTGACTCTGCTTGACTGTATTATGATTTTCTAAATGTCCTGCTACTACTTCCTTAATAATGGACTCGAACATTTTCCCAATGACAGATGTTAGGTTAACTGGTCTGTAGTTTCTGGCTTCCTGTTTCCCTCCTTTCTTAAATAGGGGTGTTACATTTGCAGCATTCCAATCCGCTTGGATCTCTGCAGAATCCAGGGAATTTTGGTAGATTACAACCAATGCATTCACTATCTCTGCATCCACTTCTTTTAAGACCCTAGAATGCAGGCCATCAAGTCCACCTTTAGTCACTTAGTTTGTCTAATACTTTTTGTCTAATACTTTTTCTCTAGTGAAAGTGATTGTTTTAAGTTTCCCCCTCCCCTTGATTATTAATTATTGGGATGCTTTTAGTGTCTTCTACTGTGAAGACCGATACAAAATATGTGTTCAAAGTCTCTGCCGTTTCCCCGTTTTCCATTATTAATTTCCCAGTTTCATCCTCTAAGGGACCAATGTTTACTTTAGCTACTCTCTTGCTTTTTACATACCTGTAGAAGCTCTTACTTTCTGTTTTTATATTTCTCGCTAGTTTACTCTCATAATCTATCTTCGCTCTCTTTATTTTTCTAGTTGTCCTTTGCTGATTTCTAAAAATTTCCCAATCCTCTGGCCTTCCACTAATCTTGGCAACATTGTATGCCTTTGTTTTCCATTTGATATCATCCTTTACTTCCTTAGTTAGCCACGGATGATTCATCCTTCTCAGAGTCTTTCATTCTCACTGGAATATATCTTTGCTGAGAGTTATGAAATATCTCCTTAAATGCCACTGCTTATTTTCCGTCTTATTCTATTTCCCAGTCCACTTTAGCCAACTCTGCCTTCAAAGCTTTGCAATTGCCTTTATTTAAGTTCAGGACATTAGCTTGAGCCCTAACTTTCTCACCCTCAAACTGAATTTGAAATTCTACCATGCTATGATCACTCTTCCCAAGAGGATCCTTTACCAAGAGATCATTAATTAACCCAGTCTCATTACACATTAGCAGATCTAAAATAGTCTGCTCCCTGGTTGGTTCCAATAAGTATTGTTCGAAGAAACCACCCCAAATACACTCTATAAACTCTTCCTCGAGGCTACCTTTACCAATTTGATTTGTCGAATCAATATGAAGATTAAAATCACCCATGATTATTGCCATACCTTTCTTACAAGCCTCTATTATTTCTGGATTTATACTCTGTTCTACAGTGTAGCTATTAGGGGGCCTATAGACTACTCCCACCAGTGACTTCTTATCTCCACGCAAACTGATTCTACATCTTGATCTACTGCGCCACACAAGTGCTAGACAATAACTATCTCCAAAAGCGGCAGTCTAACCACCGTCCCATAACATTTAGCAACATTACCATCGCTGTATCCCCCACCATCAACATCCTTGAAGTCACCATTGACTAGAAACTTAACTGGACCAGCCACATAAATACTGTGGCTACCAGAGCAGGCCAAAGGCTGGGTATTCTGTGGCGAGTGTCTCACTTCCTGATTCCCAAAGCCTTTCCATCATCTACAAGGCACAAGTTAGGAGTGTGATGGAATACTCTCCACTTGCCTCAATGAGTGCAGCTCCAACACCACTCAAGAGGCTCGACACCATCCAGCCGGCTTGATTGGCACCCCATCCATCATCTTAAATATTCACTCACTGCACCACTGGCACACCGTGGCTGCAGTGTGTACCATCTACAAGATGCACTGCAGCAACTCGCCAAGGCTTCTTCGACAGCAACTCCCAAAACCTGCAACCTCTACCACCTGGAAGGACAAGGGCAGCAGGCAGATGGGATTACCATCACCTGCAAGTTCCGTTCCAAGTTGTATGGTATGTTGGTTGGCCTTTATTACAAGAGGATTTGAGTATAAGAGTTAAGATGTCTTACTGCAATTATATAGGGCCCTGGTGTGACCACACCTGGAGTATTGTGTACAGTTTTGGCCTCCTTATCTAAAGAAGGATATACTTGCCATAGAGGGAGTGCAATGAAGATTCACCAGACTGATTCTTGGGATGGGGGGATTGTCCTATGAGGAGAGGTTGAGTAGACTAGGCCTATGTTCTCTTGAGTTTAGATGAATGAGAGGTGATCTAATTGAAACGGACAATGTTCTTACAGGGCTTGACAGGGTAGATGCAGGAAGGATGTTTTCCCTGGCTGGGGAGTCTAGAACCAGGGGTCACAGTCTCAGAATAAGGGGTCGGCCATTTAGGACTGAGATCAGGAGAAATTTCTTCACTAAGAGGGTGGTGAATCTTTGGAATTCTCTACTGCAGAGGGCTGTGAATACTCAGTCAGTAAATATACTCAAGACAGCGATCCATAGATTTTTGAATATTAAGGGAATCAAGGGATATGTGGATAGTGCAGGAAAGTGGAGTTGAAGTAGAAGATCAGCCATGATCTTATTGAATGGCGGAGCAGGAAAAGGGCCTGAATGGCCTACTCCTGCTCCTAATTCTTATGTTATGTTCTGACTTGGAAATATATCCCTGTTCCTTCATCATCACTTTGTTAAATTCCTGGAACTCCCTCACTAACAGCACTGTGGGAGTACCTTCACCACAAAAACTGCAGCGGTTCAAGAAGGCGGCTCACCACCACCTTCTCGAGGGTAATTAGGTATGGGCAATAAATGCTGGCCTTGCCAGCAATGCCCACATCCCAGGAAGGAATAAAAACAAAATTATTTTGATCTGGAGGCATGCCCGATTTTCTGGGTGGGACCAGCTTCGGACACATTGGGCTCAAATTTCGGCCTGAGTTGCTCCTACTTTTTTGGAGTGATTAGTTTAGAATGGAGCATCTTAGAAATTGCAATTCTCGGCATTTAGTTTGCTCCAGTTCTAGAGAGTTAGAATAGTTCCATTTTAGAACAGATTTTCTTTTCCAAAAGGGGGCGTGTCCAGCCACTTACGCCTGTTTTGCAAGTTTAGGCAGTGAAAACTTACTCCAAACTAACTTAGAATGGAATAAGTGTAGATTTTTGTACGTTCAGAAAAATCTTGTCTTCACTTAGAAATCAGGTGTAGAAGAGAGGGGGGTGGGGGGAGAAGGGGAGGGGGGTAGAAGAGAGAGAGGGGGGAGAAGAGAGGGAGAGGGGGGAGAAGAGAGGGAGAGGGGGGAGGAGAGGGAGAGGGGGGAGAAGAGAAGGGGGGTGGAGGGGGGGAGAAGATGAATGGGGGGAGGGGGGGGGAGAAGATGAACGGGGGAGGGGAGGAGAGAAGGGAGAAGATGAACGTGGGAGGGGTGGGAGAAGATGAACGGGTGGGGGGGGAGAAGAAAGAGAAGACGAAGAAGCCGGGGCCCGCACTTTGGGCGGGACCCGCCCCCAGCGAGAGGCCGGGCAGGCGGGTGGCTCCGCCAACAACGAGGTAAGCAGTGTCAGGCCACTCGCCTGGGGATAGGGGCGACGTCCCTTCGACCTGGGATAGGGTCGTCGCCCGGAGACAGGACGCACTGGGAGGGCCGGGAGCTACTGCGCACATGTGCAGCTGCCGGCACCGTTTTTGGCGCAGGGCTGTACCTCTGCCCCTAGCAGCTCCTGCTGCGCAGCGCCGAGCTGGAAATGGGCCTACAGCTATCGGAGAATTGCGAGGTAAGTATTCAGCGCAATTTTTGTTCTACAAATTAGGCAGGCCTCTCCGATGTGCGCCGTTCTAGCGGGGGTCCGAAACTTGAGCCCAAAGGTTTTTAACCAGCGTTAAAGATAGTGGAAACTTGATTTACGCTTGATGTAACTTTAATGCTCGAGTTTCCCTTATATTTTGTGCTGTTTCAGCCGATTTCACCCAGATTGCATCGATAAAATCAGTGCATACTAGTGGCAACTCTAGACCCAAGGTTTTTTCAAAATTGAGTCGGTTACCCATAATTGTAATTTTTTTTTAGCAAAAAGCTGTCGTGTTTAACCTCCTGGCAAAGTATACTTGCGCAGTGCAGATTCTCATCCAAGATCCCCCAAATGGCTAGTTCCCAAACTCATCTTTGTCCCCAAGACTAGATAATATTAGAAGCTTATTAGTTGCATATGGGAGGAATAGAAAATAAATCAGGCCACTCTTATGCAGTCCCCAACAAATGGTTATACTGTAACATTGACCGAAGCCGGGAGAATCTCACCTGATCAGAATTTAACCAGGAGATTTTATTTCCCACTTCAATTCAAAGATTTAAAACCCACAGCTAACCTGTCTTCAGGTTGTTAAACTCTACTTGAAACAAACTTATGAAATCAAATTCAGCTAAGGTGACTGATCTACATTCAGCCATTTATTAAGGTAAAATTACAATAATCCTACTATGATATACATACCTAATCCAGATAAGGGAATTGTAAAATTCAGGGTCAATAGATTCCAAATCCTTAATTGTGAGTTTCTTGTTCAGCATACGCTTGTAGAATGGTAGCGAGAATCCAGTGTCAATAAATTTTCCATGGAAAAGAGCCTACAAAAAACACAATTTAACTTCAAGTTGCTTGATAAAGAACAAAAGTACTGACATAGTGGGGGGAATTTTAACATAGGTGAGCAGGTAGAAGTGGGTACGGGTTTAAATGGGGAAAAATTGGAAGCGTGTCAGGAAGCTGGCTCCAACCCACCAACTTCCGGCTTTTACTCAGGCAAGACAAGTTGGCACTTTAATAGGATAATGAGTCTGGAAGCCTTGGATTTAACCAGCTGCAGCAAGGTGAGAACATGAGAGACAGGAGCAGCAAGAGTGCTCCATCCCGGCACCGCCCATCGCATCTTCCCCGCTCCTTCCCCGCTCCCCCCCCCCTCTTCCTGGATCGCCCACCCAGCCCCGGATCAGGGATCGGACTGATCTGGTCCTGGGATATCCTCGAGAGCGTTTCCCCACTTTAAGCCAAGCCCGTCAATCAGGCTGACTTTCAGATGGGGAACATGTCAATCACGTCAAATGTGGAGTTAAATCTCCGCAACATGCAGGGTAACCCAGACTTCCGGGTTTCCCGCGAACTTCGGCTCCCCACTGCTAAAGGAATCCCCAAGTGGGTCTGAAGGTAAAAATTCCGGCCATTATTCTGGAACATTTAAAATGCAGAATTGCAAGTGATCATGTTAACCTGACAGGGATTGTTGGGTTTTCGGGCTCTCCGCACCCTCCGCTCAAATATCGGGGTTGATATAATATTCCTCAAAGTATTAATCAGGTCTTTGTCTGTTTCCTTGCTCATTTTCTTGGGGATTCTTAAATGGATCTCATCTTATTGGGGTGGGGTAGGCCATTCAGATACTACACATACATTTAATTTCTGAGTTTCCCAATAACAAATGCTTCACTGATTCCTGTAAGCATTACAGCTGAGCCAAAATGACACTCTCTGGATTCTGTCCAGAGTCTTCCTTCATTAATAAAGAATCCATTTAACATGCTCCCATTTTGCTGATCTGCTGCCTAACTTTTCCTACAAGGAGCCTGTCGAGACTTTCATTGTGCAAATCATTAAGATTCATATTCTTTTTAACAGATCAATTTCAATAGGAAATAGAAACATCTAAACAAAACACCTTTTCTAGCAGTTGAAAGAAACTTATAGGATTTTGATTTTGATTATCTGTAAAATCTACTTTATATATATAAAATACAAGTACATACAAATATGGTCAAACATTAATTATCTAACATGAGGAAGAGGGGGGGCAGATTCCATCTCTGATGGATACCAGAAATTGACAGATAATGAAGAGCCCTCAAATTATTGTTCACTGCTGCTTGCTCTGTCTCTCTCCATCCAGCAGCACTCATTGTCATTACAAAAGCAAAATACTGCAGATGCTGGAATTTGAAATAAAAACAGCAAATGCTGGAAATCTCAGCAAGTCAGGCAACATCTGTGACGAGAAAGAGAGTTAATCTTCCAGGTCTGTGACCCTTCGTCAGAACTGGCAATTCTGACGAAGGGTGACAGACCTGAAACATGCTTTTAAATATGCTATTGTGAGACATCGTCAGTTATGCTAACTTCTATACTGAGGAAAATGCTAAAGGAATCCCTACAAGTGCCAGCATACTACTTTACAGTGCTCACCTCTGTAGCTTAGGGAGAGGTGGGAGGAAGACAACCGTTCATAGAATCATAGAAATTTACAGCACGGAAGGAGGCCATTTCGGCCCATTGCGTCCGCGCCAGCCGACGAAAAGCTATCCAGCTGAATCCCACTTTCCAGCTTCTGGTCTGTAGCCCTGTAGGTTAAGGCACTTCAAGTGCACATCCAAGTACTTTTTAAATGTGGTGAGGGTTTCTGCCTCTACCACCCTTTCAGGCGGTAAGTTCCAGGCCCCCAATACCCTCTGGGTGGAAATTTCCCCTCAAATCCCCTCTAAACCTCCTACCAATTACTTTAAATCTATGCCCCCTGGTTGCTGACCCCTCTACTAAGGGAAATAGTTCTGTCCTATCCACTCTATTTAGGCCCCTCATAATTTTATACACCTCAATAAGGTCTCCCCTCAGCCTCCTCTGATCGAAAGAAAATAAACCCAGCTTATCCAATCTTTTCTCATAGCTAAAATTCTCCAGTCCAGGCAACATCCTCGTAAATCTCCTCTGTACTCTCTCTGGTGCAATCACATCTTTCCTGTAATGTGGTGACCAGAACTGCACGCAGTATTCTCGCTGTGGCCTAACTAGTGTTTTATACAGTTCAAGCATAACATCCCTGCTCTTGTATTCCAAGCCTCGGCTAATAAAGGCAATTATTCCACATGCCTTCTTAACCAGCTTATCTATCTGGCCTGCTACCTTCAGGGATCTGTGGACCTGCACTCCATGGTCCCTTTGTTCCTCTACACTTCTCAGTGTCCTACCATTTAAGGTGTATTCCCTTGCCTTGTTAGCCCTCCCCAAATGCATTACCTCACACTTCTCCGGATTGAATTTCATTTGCCACTGTTCTGTCCACCTGACCAGTTCATTGATATCTTCCTCCAGTCTACAGCTTTCTTCTTTATTATCACACAGCCGATTTTAATATCGTTTTGCTAGTATTTTGAAGAAAGGCTTTGGGTCAATACATCACCTTCCAGAACCTCGGGAATTCCCAAAGTTTTTTGCAGCCCGTGAAGTACTTTTGAAGTATAATAACTGTTGTAATATAGAGAAATACAGCATAGATCCCATAAACAGTAATGATCTAAATGACACAATAATCTGTTTTAGCAATGTTGGTTGAGGGAAAAATATTGGGCAGGACACTAGGAGAACTCCCCTGCTCTTTTTCAAATAGTGCCATGGAATCTTTTTTGTCCACCTGACAGGGCAAACATCTCATCTGTAAGACAGCAACTCCAACAATGCAGGATTCCTTCAATACTTCACTGAAGTGTCATCTTACATTATGTGCTCAAGTCTCTGGAGTGGGCCTTGAACCCACGACCATATGAAGTGTTGGCTTTCTTGGCTGTAGTCATGAGCAGGCACATAGAGGAGCAGTGAGCTGGACAATCATCCATTGTGGCATGAGCTCATCATGTTGTAGAAGAAACGCAAGTTACTTTTCACTGGAAGCAGTTCAACAGTGCAGCATAGAAATTGTCAAGTGGCAAGTTGCTGATTTTACCAGCATAACATGAGGCGAAACCAAACATTGGTCAGGGAGTACCACAAAGAAGAAAGACCAGAGGGAGAATTACTTGTGGAATTACTTCATGCCCATCCAGTGACTTGTTTCATAACAGTATTGTTGACACCTGATCTCCCCACCACCATCTTAAAGATGCTCTGGAAAAGTGAAGAAAATAACTGAAGAGTGAATGTTCCCATTTTCTGAGCAGTTAGGTCTTATATTCCATTCCCCAAGCAAACTGTTGCACAGGCATCCTACTATCATATCTCTGCTGATATCACCAAAGCTAACCACTAGATGGCGGCAAAACTGTTATTTATAGACTGGCCTTCAGATTTTCTAAAAACATGACTCACCTTTGATCATCAACTTCTGCAGACAGCCAACTTAAGATTAGAAACTCACTGCATAGAGAATCACATTTCACCAGTGTACTAATATTTCAAATTTTCAAACTAAATGAGCTTCGATACCGTTTCCTCATATAGTAAAATGTAGAAAAATAAAGATTTGGATTTAGGTTTTATTTGTTAATTGGCAAATGGTGCAGCATGAATTACAGTATTTAAACAGCATTTCATTTTAGATTTATTCCCATAACAAAAAGAAAACTCCCAAGGATCTGAAGCTAGTACATTACGCATAAACCCTTTTGAATTTTATAACTTAACAGTTCAACTGATTGACACATTTTGTACTCACCATTGCAATAAATCGTCCAATGAAACAAAAATATGACAGGTGATCTGGATTTATCGTGGATGCTGGATTTATCTGCAGACAATAGTTGCTCTTGCCAGCGTACTCAAAAAGACAGTACATTGGATTTAACACCTCGTGGGATAGCAGAAAAAACCATTCTCTATGTGAAGAAAATTAAACAGCACTTTTAAAATGTAATATTCATCACTTGACAATTAAAAAAATATTTTGTCAATATTCTAATCCCATCTTTGCTGCTCAAATGGAATCTCCCACTTTAAAAGGCTGGAGGATGATAGATTTAACTGCCCTCTTAAATAGCCCAGCAAGCCACTCAGTTGTACAAAACCACCAAGAAAAGCAGGAATAAAACCAGCGGACCATCCAGCATTGAACTCGGCCCCAGGTTTGGACACGACAACCAGCCCAGCCCAGGTGACCCTGCAAAGTCCTCCTCGCTAACATCTGGGGACTTGTGCCAAAATTGGGGAGAGCTGTCCCACAGATTAGTCAAGCAACAGACTGACATCGTCATACTCACAGAATCATACCTTTCAGACAATATCCCAGACTCCTCCATCAACATCCCTGAGTATGTCCTGTTCCACCGGCAAGACAGACCCACTAGAGGTGGTGGCACTGTCGGGAGTGGGGGGGCCTGGGAGTCCTCAACATTGACTCAAGAAGTCTCATGACTTCAGGTCAAGCATGGGCAAGAAAACCTTCTGCTGATTACCAACTACTGCCCTCCCTCAGCTAATGAATCAGTACTCCTTCATGTTGAATACCACTTCGAAGAAGCACTGAGGGTAGCAAAGGCACAGACTGTATTCTGGTTGGGCGGGGAGGAGACTTCAATGTCCATCACCAAGAGTGGCTCGGTAGCTCCACTACTGACCGAGCTGTCCGTGTCCTGAAGGACACAGCTGCCAGACTGGGCCTGCTGCAGGTAGTGATAGAACCAACATGAGGGAAAAACCTACTTGATGTCATCCTCACCAATCTACATGTTGCAGATGCATCTGTCCATGACAGTATTGGTAGGAGTATCCACTGCACAGTCTTTGTGGGAACAGAGTTCCATCTTCACACTGAGGACCTTCCGTCGTGTTGTGTGGCACCACCACCGTGTTAAATGCGATAGATCCAGAACAGTTCTAGCAGATCAAAACTGGGTATCCATGAGGCGCTATGGATCATCTGGAGCAACAGAATTGTATTCCACCATAATCCGTAACCATATCCCTCTATTATTTCCATCAAGCCAGGGCACCAACCCTAGTCAATGAGGAGTGCAGAACAGCATGCCAGCAGCAGCACTAGGCATACCTTAAAAATGGGGTGCCAACCTGTGGAAGCTACAACATAGGACTACATGCATGCTAAACAGAGGAAGCAGCATTATATAGACAGAGCTAAACGATCCCACAACCAAACGATCAGATCAAAGCTCTGCAGTCCTGTCACATCCAGTTGTGAATGGTGGTGGACAATTAACGGGAGGAGGCTCCATGAATATCCCCATCCTCAATAATGGCAGAGTCCAGCACGTGAATGCAAAAGACATGGCTGAAGCGTTGCAATCATCTTCAGCGAGAAGTGCTGAGTGAATGATCCATCTTGGTCTCCTCCTGAGGTCCCCACCATCCAGAATTCAGTCTTCGGCCAATTCGATTCACTTCACGTGATATCAAGAAATGGCTGAGTGCACTGGATACAGTAAAGGCTATGGGCCCAGACAACATCCCGGCTGTCATGCTGAAGACTTGTGCTCCAGAACTAGCCGCGCCTCTAGCCAAGCTGTTCCAGTATAGCTACAATACTGGCATCTACCTGACAATGTGGAAAAACTGCCCAAGTATGTCGTGTCCACAAAAAGCAGGACAAATCCAATCCGGACAATTACTGCCTCATCAGTCTACTCTCAATTATTAGCAAAATGATGGAAGGTATCATTGCTCTATCAAACGGCACTTACTCACCAATAACCTGCTCATCGATGCCCAGTTTAGGTTCCACCAAGACCACTCGGCTCCAGACGTCATCACAGCCTTGGTCCAAACATGGACAAGAGAGTTAAATTCCAGATGTGAAGTGACTGCCCTTGACATCAAGGCAGCAGTTGACCGAGTGTGGCATTAAGGAGCCCTAGTAAAACTGATGTCAATGGAAATCAAGAGAAAAGCTCTCTGGAAAAAACTGACTGGAGTCATACTTTACACAAAAGAAGGTGGTTGTGGTTATTGGAGGCCAATCATCTCAGCCCCAGGACATTGCTCCAGGAATTCCTCAGGGCAGTGACTCGGCCCAACCATCTTCAGCTGCTTCATCAATGACCCTCCCTCCATCATAAGGTCAGAAATGGGGATGTTAGCTGATGATTGGACAGTGTTCAGTTTCATTCGCAACTCCTCAGATAATGAACCAGTCCATGCGCATGCAGTAAGACCTGGACGATATTCAGGCTTGGGCTAATAAATGACAAGTAACATGTGCGCCATACAAGTGGCAGGCATTGGTTATCTCCAACAAACGAGAGTCTAACCACCGCCCCATGACATTCATCAGCATACCATGGCCGAGTCCCTCACCAACAACATCCTGGGGGTCACCATTGACCAGAAAATTAACTGGACCAACCACATAAATACTGTGGCTACAAGAACAGGTCAGAGACTGGGTATTCTGATGCCTCCTGACTCCCCAAAGCCTTTCCGCCATCTACAAAACACAAGTCAGGTGTGTAATGGAATACTCTCCACTTGCCTGGACGAGTGCAACTCCAACAACACTCAAGAAGCTCGACACCATCCAGGACAAAGCAGCCTGCTTGATTTGCACCTCATCCACCACCTTAAACATTCACTCCCTCCACCACCGTTGTACCGTGGCTGCAGTGTGCACCATTTACAAGATGCACTGCAGAAACTTGCCAAGGCTTCTTCGACAGCACCTCCCAAACCCGCAACCTCTACCACCTAGAAGGACAAGGGCAGCAGGCGCATGGGAACACCATCACCTCCAAGTTCCCCTCCAAGTCACACACCATCCTGACTTGGAAATATATTGCCGTTCTTTTATCATCACTGGGTCAAAATCCTGGAATTCCCTCCCTAACCGCACTATGGGAGTACCTTCACTTCACGGACTGCAACGGCTAACCACCACTTTCTCATGGGCAATTAGGGACGGACAATAAATGCTGGCCTTTCCGGCATCACTCACATCCCAGGAATGAATATTTAAATAAAAATTCTCAAGTTGCAAGATCAATAACAACCTGTTTCATCTTTAAACATGCTTAGTGCATCCACTGCAATTAAAGCTGCAACATAAGCAGAGCTAAATGTTCATTCAAGATAAATGTTTTTGGGACAGCTTTGTTAAAAGCAAATAGTGTTTGTTTAACCTGATTGAGTTCTTTGATGAAGTAATGGAGAGGGCTGGTGAAGGTAGTGCAGTAGATATTGTATACATGGATTTTTAAAAAGCATTTGATAAGTACCTCAAAACAGACTTATTCGGAAAATAGAAGTGCATTGTATTAAAGGGACAGTGGTAACTTTGGTATGAAATTGGCTAAGGGAATAGGAGGCAGAGTGTTGCGGGGAGCGGATGTTTTTCTGACTGGAGAGAAGTATGCTTTTCTTGCTATATGTAAATGACCTGAACTTGGGTTTAGGGAATACGATTTCAAAGATTGCAACTAATATAAAGTGAGCATGATAGCAAACGTCAGGATACCTGGCTTTTTAAATAGGGGACTGAATACAGAAAAAAGGAAGTCATGCTAAACCTTTATAAATCTGTGGTTCGGCCTCAGCTGGAGTACTGTGTACAATTTTGGGCACCACACTTCAGGATGTCAGGGTCCTGGGAAGGGTACAGAGTGACCAGGATGATACCAGGGATATGGGAGTTCAGTTATATGAAGGGATTAAAGAAGCTGGGATTGTTTTCCTTAGAGGTATTCAAAATTCCGAGGGGTTTTGATAGATCAAGTAGGGAGAAACTATTTCCTCTGGCAAGTGGGTTGGTAACCAGAGGTCATTGATTTAAAATAATTGTCAAAAAAAACTAGAGGGGAAATGAGAAGAAATTTCTTCACACAGAGGGTTGTTAAGATCTGGAACGCACTGCCTGAAAGGATGGTGGAATCAAAGTCCATAGGAACGTTTAAAGGCAATTGGACATGTACTTGAAGAGGACTCATTTGCAGGGTTATAGGAAAAAAGCTGAGGTGTAGGATTAAATCGGACAGTTCTTTCAAAGAGCCAGCACAGGTGTGATGGGCCAACTGGCCTCCTCCTGCGCTGTAAGATACGATTTCTTTTTTTTCCAACCATTTTTTGTACAAATAATAAATTTATTTTATTCTAAGTTTAGTACAAATATATGTTCTAAATATAACCTGGCACATTAGGATCTTCACACGCACACAGCATCATTTAAAGTTTCTTACTAGTTATCGCATTTTGTTAAATCCTACTGGAGTTAGATCTTAATTTGCAAATCATTGTGATAGTGCTTTACCTGGCCAATCCACCATAATCCAGTCCCTCTTCTCCTTTAAATATTACATATAAGCGCCTTCGAAGGTCATATGGTTTTAAGGCCATGATCTGTTTAAAAAAACATTAATTTTTATGCAGGGTTTTCTTTTGCACAAATCAGGAAAAGTAAAAATAGGCAGCTTAAAAAAAACACATGTATAGGGAACAACTGGTCTAGTTTAGTATAATAGAAATATTGGACCACATATTCTACAGCCCTTCCGGTGCACTCCCATTGTAACTTTGGCAGGTGTGTTAGCAGAGCTAGAAAATAAGCTGGGACTTAGATATGTTGGTATGGTCAGCACTGGAGGCTCCTGGTAGCACGGAATCCTAATATAATTGGCAGGATTTCTGCCCAGGAATTTTCAGGGCCATAATTAATAACTGTATAGATACCCATTATTGATTGGCATAGTAGACTTGAGATTTAAATTCTTCTTAAATATTTTAGATAGTTAACACCATTGTAATTAATTAAATAATATAAAACACTAGCCTTTCATAAATTATAGGCCTCTACATTTCTCATTGTAAGATGCTAGCAGTATAATTACAATCATTTTACTACCCACATAGGAATTGCTAGACGGAAAAAGACCACGGTCCATCTAGTTTGCCTTCGACCATCCTGGTAATCAGCTGACACAATGATTATGAGGTTGTTGACTAACCAGAGCAATCAATCTCCATCAATTATGCTACAACAGCCTCAGACATGACTCAAGTAAAATCTCAGCAGTAGAGAGCTTTGAAAATCCCAACACGTTGTGATATACTTTATTGTACAGACTTGTCACAACAACAGAAATCTTAACACAGCAAAGCACTACCACAGAAGTTACGGGATTCCATGGTTCTCCATGATTGCAGTTGACTTAAAAATATGTGATATATACATATACACATGCAGACATATTTGGAGGGTTTTAAAATATGAAATACAAAAATTTTGTGGTTAAGGCACACAAACAGTACTTGATGTTTTCCGTATTTTTTGATTAGAAGAGTTAGCTCTTTTACAACAGTTTAAAAATCTCTCCACTCACAAAATCATCACCTTGCTTTGCAGCTGCCCAATGTCAGTATTATGACATTCTCCAATAGTACCTGCAGAGCAGGAATATTCAAGACCAACAACTTACAGATTGCCATATGCATCAAATGTTGCAGAGTATTCTACTGAAGGCAGATAAATTTAGTTGCACCAATGTTGCTGTATTACATTTATGTAATTATTGATCAGTAGATACACATTCTTATACCAAAATAAGATGACAGGCATTCCAAAATGATATTTGACAAAGGTATTGCAGTCAGTTGTAACAGTTTTTGCACTGTGTGTGCTCTGGATGCACACTGCTCCTACTTATTCGACTTTCCTTGTATAAATAAACCAGATATAAATTCAATGTAAATTGATAAGTCAAATTTTCGAACAATCAGAAACCATTCACTGAAATGCTATCAGAACTCGACTAATTCTAACCAAACACCAATTACTCCAGCATGCGTACATCATTAAATTGAAAATATACAGTAACTGTATAACTCCTAAAAAGGACTTTCCTACATTGCTCATTATCAACATTTAACGAGCATCAGTCTTTTCCATATCAGCATCTCTTAACCAGTAATGTCATAGTAACATTCAATGCTGCACTAGTTTCTATATAGAGGTTGAACCTCCCTTACCCCGCACCCTCGGGACCTGGCCTGTCCCGAACGAGGGATTTTGCTGGATGAGGGGTGGTCACACGTTTGGGTGGACTGCGCCTTTAAGTGCTGTTGCTGGGGTAAGTATGTGTGCGCGCTGATTGGTTGGACCGACTGTCTGTCAGTCAGTCAGTCAGCCAGCCAGTGTGCAGGGGGCCCCGTAGAGCCGGCGGGCATCAAAGAGTCGGTGGGCCCTGAAGAGCCGGCGGGCCCAGAAGCGTTGGTGGGCCCAGAAGAGTTGGAGGGTCCCGGCGGACATCAAAGAGCCGGCGGGCCCCAAAAAGTCGGCAGGTCTCGGGGGGCCCAGAAGAGTCGACGGGCCCCGATGGGCATCAAAGAGTCAGCGGGCCCAGAAGAGTCGGCAGGCCCCGGCGGGCCCCAGAAGAGTCGGCTGGCCCCAGAAGAGTCAGCTGTGGGGAGGAGCAGCCGGCCCGAGGACTGTGGCTGCAGGAGTTCCAGCAGGGTGATGAGGAGGAGGCAGCCGATTGAGGAGAAAGATTATATTGGTGAGTAGAATTTTGACAGTCGCGTTCTGCGCATGCGTCACCCGGGAATGGTCCTGGACGAGGGGTGGTGCCGGATTAAGGGAGTCCTGGATAAGAGAGCTTCAACCTGTAAAATCAATCATACCACTTGGCCTAGAAATTGGAGGTGTTAGCGCTGGCTGTTAAGGCCTGTTTTGCTGAAAAATATGGCGGCAGCCTCACTACCGCCCACTCCCGGCAGCTCCCGTGGCGGCTGCCTTTTCAGCAGTCGGCAGCGCTGCTGTTGCTTGTGCTTGCGGAAAGTATTTTAATTAGCATTAGTGTGACATCAATCGGTGTGCAACGCCGAATTTACGCATGCTGATCCATTTTGGAGCTCGCCATTTCTCTTACTGCCCTCTCCAAAGTACACTCGTGCGTGCAGCCATTAACAGCGCAGAGAGGCAGGAGAAAGCGGTGGTAAGCTAGAACCCGTACAGTAAGCAGCTGCTGGGATAACAACTATGAAGAGCTATTGCAGTGAAAACTGCTTCCAATGAGATGCATCAAATCTCTCTTCCCCCCCCCCCCATCAATCAAACAGTATAGGAGGTAAATACTTTTAAAATAAACTGTACTATATGTATTACAATTGTAATAATTTCAGGAAAAAAATCAAAGCTGCACTTCCTTAAATTGTATACATTAGAGTTTTCTAGTTTAGGAACTGATAAAAATAATATGCAAATATTGGAAGTCTGCTTTTAAAAGGTTTGACAGCATATTCTCACCAACAGTTCTTCAAAAGTCTGCTGTTGTTAAAAATGTAACTGAATCTTCTGCACCATTTACACCAGTAACCTCCTGACCAAGTGTTCATGTTCCCCTTTTAAAAAAAAATTCCATTGATGTCTAATGCAATGGTTTAAGAACATCTGTGCCACAGCCTATATAGGGCCTAAGTTTCGGCTCGAGTTGCTCCTATTTTATTGGAGCAACTAGTTTAGTTTGGAGTATCTTAGAAATCGCAATTCTCGGCATTTAGTTTGCTCCAGTTCTAGTGAGTTAGTTTAGTTTAGTTTTAGTTCAGTTTTTTTTCCAAAAGGGGGCGTTACCAGCCACTTACGCCTGTTTTTCAAGTTTAGGCAGCGAAAAGTTACTCCAAGCTAACTTAGAACGGAGTAAGTGTCGACTTTTGTACGCTCAGAAAATTTAGAATTTAGAACTTTAGAATTAGGCGCAGGTAGCCAGAGATTTCCGGGGGGGGGCTGTGGGGGGAGGGAAGTTAAGGTGTTTTCCAAAACATTAAACACTTCACTTTTACCAATAAAGAGCCATCATCAATAATAAATGATAAATTAATCAATAAGTAAAAAATTAAATTTTCCTACCTCTCCATCGAAGCAGCGGCAGCAGGCACCGAGCTGCGACCTTGCGACCTTTCGGCCAGGGGATAGGGGCAGCCTGAAAAACACCGGGAGGGTGACGTCCAAAGAGCCCAGCCACAGAGCAGAGCCCCACCACGCAGGCAGCAAACCGAGCTGCGATCTTTCGGCTGTTCGGCCAGGGGATAGGGGTGGCCTGAAAATCACCAGGACGGAGGGCGAAGTCCAGAGTCCGGCCGCAGCAAACTGAGCTCGATCTTTCAGCCAGGGGATAGGGGCGGCCTGAAAATGTTTGTGTGCCATTGCGCATGTTCCAACGCGCATGCACAACGCTGCCGGCACTCAAACGGACTCTGGGCCCTGGCCCCGCCCCCTGCTGGCAGTGCTCTCTCAGAACAGTGTTTGCTCCGCCCCCAGCAGTTCCTGCTGCACCGTGCCGAGCTGGAAACGGGCCTATGGAGAATCGCGAGGTAAGTTTTAGGCGCCTTTTGCGTTCTAAAAAATAGGCAGGCCACTTGGAGGTGCGCCGTTCTGCCAGATCTCCAAAACGTGGGCCCTAGATGTGGTGTTTCCAGTCACAATCCATGCAGACCTGAGCCTGTGCTTTAACAGCCACTCACCAGAGTGCGAATGCAGGCTAGTACACTGTCACTGCTAGCTGCAAGACAGTGCATCCCCATCTAGCATCATGGTGGAGCACAAACTTCCACACAACCATCTGATCAAAGATCTGTGGAGTTATGACAGCCAGCGAAGGTGGGAGAACCAGGCAGTCTGGTACCCATTTGTTGGTCCCCACACATGACCCAGAGAAATGTGCACAAAAGAAAGAGGGGAGCCATTGCCAAACAAATGCATTGTGATGTGCAACAATGCTCCAACCTTATAAGGGCCATCAGTGGACTCGACATCAAACCCCAGGAGCCGTCACCAAATGATCAGATTGACCGAGAACGCAACACTGATCACCCAGACACTTCCTCAGGCTCCTGCTGAGGTTAGCACGAGAATGAGCACGTTACACAACAGATTCTCTGCTCCACTCACGTAAATTATCAGCCAGCATCAAAATACCGGTGTTGACTGTTATTTTTCTGTGGGCGGTCGTTAGCCTTGACAGTTACCAGCAGGTTTCCAGCTTACTCAAATTTCTAGGCCCTTATATTATTTTGTTTTCAAATTTTCTCTGTATTCATTTCCATAAAGCTCTTAAATGTGATTGGGTTGCAGAGAGCCAAACAGTTGCTCCTGAAGCTTTGCAACTCCAACTGTTAGAACAAGCATTTGACGGGGTATGGTGTGAGAACCTTTCCAATCAGGTTTCCGCCCCTCCATAGCACTGAAACAGCCCTTATCAAAGTCACAAATAACATCCTTTGGAACTGTGACCTCGGTGTACTATCCCTCCTCATTCCTCTCAACCTTCCTGTAGCTTCTGACACGGTTGACCACACCATCCTCCTCAAATGCCTCTCCTCCTTTGTCCAGCTGTGTGGGACTGTTCTCACCTGGTTCCATTCCTATCTGTCCAGTCACAGCCAGAGAATTTCCTGCAATGGCTTCTATTCTTGCTCTCCCCAGTTACCTCTGAAGTTCCCCAAAAATCTATCCTTGGCACCATCATCCGAAAACACAACATCAGATTCCACATCATCATCATCATGATAGGCAGTCCCTCGAAATCGAGGAAGACTTGCTTCCACTCTAAAAGTGAGTTCTCAGGTGACTGTACAGTCCAATACGGGAACTGCAGTCTCTGTCACAGGTGGGACAGACAGTGGTTGAAGAAAAGGGTGGGTGGGGAGCCTGGTTTGCCGCACGCTCCTTCCGCTGCCTATGCTTGATTGCTGCATGCTCTCACCGATGAGACTCGAGGTGTTCAGCGCCCTCCCGGATGCTCTTCCTCCATTTTGGGCGGTCATGGACCAGGGATTCCCAAGTGCCCGTGAGGATGTTGCACTTTATCACGGAGGCTTTGAGGGTGTCCTTGAAACATTTCCTCTTCCCACTTGGGGCTTGCTTGCCGTGTAGGAGTTCCGAGTAGAGCGTTTGATTTGGGAGTCTCGTGTTGGGCATGCGGACGATGTGGCCCGCTGTGGAAATGTATTTTTTTTAAAGTTGCATTACACTGTTTTTTGTACCCTTTTTGCCATAAAACAAAGTCCAGGCCCTGCTAGAAACTTCTGCAACAGACAGTCTGTTTGCATAAACATGCTAACCCTGACTGAAACTGCTGATAGCTGATTAATAGCCACCAGACAACATTAAGACTGTCTTGCTGAGATAAGTACCACCCATTGTGCTCCCCTGTATTATCAATAGTCTGTCGCTATACCAGACCGTAGAAGGGTTGGATAAAGGTTGTAAAGATGCAGCACCAATTCACCCCCTAAGAGATACTCAAATTACCAGTCATTATCTTTGTACAGAACACATCCATTATATGCAAGAAGCCAAGTACCCAATCAACCACTATGGAAATCATGGGCCCAAATAACTGGCCAGGAAATTGGACAATCCTAAAACAATGAAAAGCCGGTAATAGCACATTATCACACCCTAATCGAGTCACTGCTGTCTGGCCCATCAAAATCACTTACAAAAGAGACATTTGAGAAAAATATAAAGACAAGGATGTAGTAATCATTAACTCTTTATCTGTTTTCGCTGACTGCAAAGGCAGAACCAATACACAGGATGGAACCATAACTTGTTTTTTTTTTTACTGTATAAATACTTTGTGAAACTGTACCATATTGGGAGTCGTCGCTTAGCCTTTGACTGAGTGAGACTCTTCCTTGCTGCAAGTAAAAGTTAAAGGAACATCTACCGGAGCTGATTGTGTTAGAGACGTATATTGAGAGTCAAGATTTCGACACAGCCCAACGGAGCTGGTCGAGTGTGGTTAGTGCTTCGATGCTGGGAATGTTGGCCTGAGCGAGAACACGGACGTTGGTGCATCTATCCTCCCAGTGGATTTGTAGGATATTGCGGAGGCAGCATTGGCGGTACTTCTCCAGTGCTTTGAGATGTCTACGGTACATGGTCCACGACTGAGTCATATAGGAGGGCGAGTATCACTACTTGCCTGTAGACCATAAGCTTGGTGCCAGATTTGAGGTTCTGGCCTTCGAACACCCTCAGGCGACCGATGGCTGCGCTGGCACACTGGAGGCAGTGTTGCACAGCTGTAGGTCCCAGACAGCAACCACAGTAGCATTTCCGGATCCATGATGCAGTCACAAGGATGAGAGTTAGGCATAGTGTTAGGGTAGTCACGCGTAATAGGTGTTATAGTGAGATGCACAGGGGTAAAAAATGATTACAGTATTATATTGTTCTTTATGTTCTGTTTTTACAGTGATTTGGATAATTGGATAAATCTTTATTTTTGGCACATATATCTGGCCAGGTGTTTTATTTGGGAATGGGCAAATCTGTGTTAAGGCACTCCTTATGATGGCCATTGAAAGTGGGACCTGAAGGGTCATGTGTGGATGAGATTATCTGAAGCGACCAGCTATGAGATGCAGCTACACCTCCCTTCCAGAGTGGCGATGGGTTGACACCTCCTAGCTCTGGGGCGACGGGGATCCTCCTCCTCCTCCTCGGGTGGTACTGCTGGCTTGACCTCCAGCGGCTGTCCCCTCATGGTGGCCAGGTTGTGCAGCATGCAGTAGACCACGACGATAATGGAGACCCGTTCAGGAGAGTACTGCAAGGTGTCACCAGAGTGGTCCAGGCACCGGAATCTCTGCTTAAGGATGTCTATGCAATGCTCGATGATCCACCTGGTGGCACAACGAGCGTCATTATATGAATACTCTGGCGCTGTCCTGAGGTTCCGCAGTGGAGTAAGCAGTCAAGTGTACAGGGGATATCCCTTGTCCCCAAGCAGCCAACCGCAATCCTGATTCGGGCCAGTGAAGGCAGCGGACACACTGGTCTGGCGCAGAATGAACGAATCATGACTGCCTCCTCCCTTGCCCGCTGCCTTTCTGCACAGTGCTGACAGCGACGCCTTCTCCTGCGTGCTGCCCTGCTTCTGACCAGGTGTACCAGGTATCGCCCTCCCAACACTCCTCCCATCCTCAGGGTGAACCTGCCAAGCAGGTCTCTGCAGTCCACAGGCCTCCACTAAAGAGTTAGACCTGAAAGTTGTACAAAAGTCTGTGAAAACCTCTGAACAGCACTCAGCAGGTTTAATGGAGCCAAAACAATTAATAAAACTATTTCAAAAGCAAAATACTGTAGATGTTGGAATCTGAAATAAAAACACTAATATTTAATAAAACTATTTCAAAAGCAAAATACAGTGGATGCTGGAAACTGAAATAAAAACACTAATACATAATAAAACTATTTACATACCAAACGGACCGATCGCAGCAAAACTCCAGCAGTGTCACGTTCGTGCAGCGACTGGAAAATCTCGCGGGGGCACTACCCGAAGAAGTCCTCCATTTTTGCTGCTGAATATCGCAGGCGTGGCTGTTTTCGAGTGGCCCGCCCGCTGATGACCTCACCCTGCCACTATCTCCTTTAACGCAGTTTCACCCCGGAAGTGCACACCGCTCAAATCCCCAGAGCTGAATGGCTCGGGAGGGTAAAACATCTGACCGGAGCAGCCGATTGATTTTTTCAATTGGATGCCCAAACCCCATGGTACCCGTCCCTTCAGGGATGGTTAATTTCGGCCACACTATATCAATGCAAGTAGTTGTTATCCAAGCTGTGGTCAGAAGGATGCTGGCAGAGAGGTAAGTGGATCTCCACGAAGCAGCGCGAAAGGAGCTGCTCAGCGGCAGCCTTAAAACAACGCGAAACTCGACCCGAGAGGCACTCCATGAAGCAGCGAGAGAGGAGCAGCTCAGCGGCAGCCTTAAAACAACGCGAAACTCGACCCGAGAGGCACTCCATGAAGCAGTGTGAGAGGGAGAGCCCAGGGGAACACCGAGCAGTGTGAGAGGGAGAGCCCAGGGGAACACCGAGCAGTGTGAGAGGGAGAGCCCAGGGGAACACCGAGCAGTGTGAGAGGGAGAGCCCAGGGGCACACCGAGCAGTATGAGAGGGAGAGCCCAGGGGAACACCGAGCAGTGTGAGAGGGAGAGCCCAGGGGAACACCGAGCAGTGCGAGAAGGAGAGCCCAGGGCACACCGAGCAGTGTGAGAGGGAGAGCCCAGGGGAACACCGAGCAGTGTTAGAGGGAGAGCCCAGGGGAACACTGAGCAGTGTGAGAGGGAGAGCCCAGGGGAACACCGAGCAGTGTTAGAGGGAGAGCCCAGGGGAACACTGAGCAGCAGCCCAAACAGCACCAACTGACCTGAAGACTAAAAGTAGAAAGAACCAAAATAAACATGTGACATCACAGGAAGGAAGGGAAGTGATTGGTTGGTGAGTTTTTGTCTCTTTTAAGAATGTAAGAACATAAGAAATAGGAACAGGAGTAGGCTATACGGCCCCTCGAGCCTGCTCCACCATTCAATAAGATCATGGTTGATCTGATCATGGACTCAGCTCCACCTCCCTGCCCGCTCCCCATAACCCCTTATCATTTAAGAAACTGTCTACTCCTGTCTTAAATTTATTCAATGTCCTAGCTTCCACAGCTCTCTTGAGGCAGCGAATTCCACAGATTTACAACTCTCAGAGAAGAAATTTCTCCTCATCTCAGTTTTAAATGGGCAGCCCCTCTAATTCTAGTCTCCCCCATCAGTGGAAACATCCTCTCTGCATCCACTTTGTCAAGCCCCCTCATAATCTTATACGTTTCAATAAGATCACCTCTCATTCTTCTGAATTCCAGTAAGTGGAGGCCCAACCTACTCAACCTTTCCTCATAAGTCAACCCCCTCATCTCCGGAATCACTTGGTGAACCTTCTCTGAACTGTCTCCAAAGCAAGTATATCCTTTCGTAAATATGGAAACCAAAATTGCATGCAGTATTCCAGGTGTGGCCTCATCAATACCCTGTATGGCTGCAGCAAGACCTCCCTGCTTTTATACTCCATCCCCTTTGCATTGGCCAACCTGATCACTTGCTGTACCTGCATACTATCCTTTTGTGTTTCATGCACAAGTACTCCCAGGTCCCGCTGTACTGCAACACTTTGCAATCTTTCTCCATTTAAATAATAACTTGCCCTTTGATTTTTTTCTGCCAAAGTGCATGACCTCGCACTTTCCAACATTATACTCCATCTGCCAATTTTTTGCCCACTCACTTAGCCTGCCTATGTCCTTTTGCATATTTTTTGTGTCCCCCTCACATTGCTTTTCCTCCCATCTTTGTATCATCAACAAACTTGGCTACGTTACACTCAGTCCCTTCTTCCAAGTCGTTAATATAGATTGTAAATAGTTGGGGTCCCAGCACTGATCCCTGCGGCACCCCACTAGTTACTGGTTGCCAACCAGAGAATTAACCATTTATCCCGACTCTCTGTTTTCTGTTAGTTAGCCAATCCTCTATCCATGCTAATATATTACCCCCAACCCCGTGAACTTTTATCTTGTGCAGTAACCTATTATGTGGCACCTTGTCAAATGCCTTCGAGGAGCGGCCCATAAACAGGCGCAACCGTCAGGGAGCGGCCACCGAGCAGCCAGCGGGTGCAGGGGCAGAAGGTAAGCAAAAAAGTAAAAAGAAATCAAAGTGTGACGTCACAGCCAAGCGGGTAAGTGATTGGCTGGTGGATTAGTGAATATTTGATCTTTTTCTTCTTTTACTATCAGTAAGAAACTTTTGGCATTGTTGACAAATTAAGTTAATCTAAGGGTTAAGTCATGGCAGGAGAGCCCAGACCCGTGTCATGCTCCTCCTGTGCTATGTGGGAAGTCAGGGACGCTACCAGTGTCCCTGACTACTATGTGTGCAGGATGTGTAGCCAGCTGCAGCTCCTGACAGACCGCATTGCAGCACTGGAGCTGCGCATGGACTCACTCTGGAGCATCCGCGATGCTGAGGATGTCGTGAATAGCATGTTTAGAGAGTTGGTCACATCGCAGGTAAAGGTTACTCAGGCAGATTGGGAATGGGTGACCATCAGGCAGAGCAGTGGAAGGAAGGTAGTGCAGGGGTCCCCTGCGGAAATCTCCCTCCAAAACAGATACACCGTTTTGGGTACTGTTGGGGGAGATGACTCATCAGGGGAAAGCAGCAGCAGCCAAGTTCATGGCACCATGGGTGGCTCTGCTGTACAGGAGGGCAGGAAAAAGAATGAGAGAGCTATAGTGATAGGGGATTCCATTGTTCGGGGAACAGACAGCCATTTCTATGGCCGCAAACCAGACTCCAGTATGGTATATTGCCTCCCTGGTGCAAGGGTCAAGGATGTCTCGGAGCAGCTGCAGCGCATTCTGGAGGGGGAGGGGGAACAGCCAGCTGTCGTGGTGCATATAGGTAAAAAACGGGATGAGGTCCTACAAGCTGAATTTAGGGAGCTAGGAGTTAAATGAAAAAGTAGGACCTCAAAGGGAGTAATCTCAGGATTGCTACCAGTGCCACATGCTAGTCAGAGTAGGAATTGCAGGATAGTTCAGATGAATATGTGACTTCAGGAATGGTGCAAGGAGGAGGGATTCAAATTCCTGGGACATTGGAACCAGGTCTGGGGGAGGTGGGACCAGTACAAACCGGACGGTCTGCACCTGGGCAGGACAGGAACCTATGTCTTAGGCGGAGTGTTTGCTAGTGCTGTTGGGGAGGGGTTAAACTAATACGGCAGGGGGATGGGAACCTATGCAGAGAGGCAGAGGGAAGTAAAAAGGGAGCAGAAGCAAAAGGCAGGAAGGAGAAAAGCAAGAGTGGAGAGCAGAGAAATCAAGGGCAAAAATCAAAAAGGACCACATTACAATATAATACTAAAAGGACAAAGAGTGTTAAGAAAACAAGCCTGAAGGCTCTGAGTCTCAATGCGAGGAGCATTTGTAATAAGGTGAATGAATTGACTGCTCAGATAGCTGTTAACAGATATGATGTAATTGGGATTACAGAGACATGGCTCCAGGGTAACTAAGGATGGGAACGCAACATCCAGGGGTACTCAATATTCAGGAAGGACAGACAGGAAGGAAAAGGAGGTAGGGTAACGTTAATGGTTAAAGAGGAGGTTAACGCAATAGTAAGGAAGGACATTAGATTGGATGATGTGGAATCTATATTGGTAGAGCTGCAAAACACCAAAGGGCAGAAAACGTTAGTAGGAGTTGTGTACAGACGACCAAACAGTAGTAGGGAGGTTGGGGATGGCATCAAACAGGAAATTAGGGACGCGTGCAATAAGGGTAGAGCAGTTACCATGGGTAACTTTAACCTACATATTGATTGGGCTAACCAAACTGGTAGCAATACTATGGAGGAGGATTTCCTGGAATGTATAAGAGATGGTTTTCTAGACCAATATGTCGGGGAACCAACTAGAGAGCAGACGATCCTAGAAGGGGCTTGTGTAACGAGAGAGGATTAATTCGCAATCTGGTCGTACTTGGCCCCTTGGGGAAGAGTGAACATAATTTGGTAGAATTCTTCATTAAGATGGAGAGCAACACAGTTAACTCAAAGAATAGGGTCCTGAACTTAAAGAAAGGAAACTTCAATGGTATGAGACGTGATTTGGCTAGGATAGACTGCCGAATGATACTTAAAGGGTTGACGGTGGATAGGCAATGGCAGACATTTAAAGATCACATGGATGAATTACAACTATTATACATCCCTGTCTGACGTAAAAATAAAACAGGAAAGGTGGCTCAACCGTGGCCAACAAGGGAAATTAGGGATAGTGTTAAATCCAAGGAAGATGCATATAAATTGGCCAGAAAAAGCAGCAAACCTGAGGACTGGGAGAAATTTAGAATTCAGCAGGGTCTAATTAGGAGGGGGAAAATAGAGTATGAGCATAAGCTTGCAGGGAACATAAAAATTGACTGCAAAAGCTTCTATAGACATGTGAAGAGAAAAAGATTAGTGAAGACTAATGTAGGCCCCTTGCAGTCAGAATCAGGTGAATTCATAATGGGGAACAAGGAAATGGCAGACCAATTGAACAAATACTTCACTAAGGAAGACACGAATAACCTCCCGAAAATACTAGGGAACCGAGGGTCTAGCGGGAAGGAGGAAATGAGGGAAATCCTTATTAGTCAGGAAATTGTGATAGGGAAACTGATGGGACTGAAGGTCGATAAATCCCCAGGGCCTGATAGTCTGCATCCCCGAGTACTTAAGGAAGTGACCCTAGAAATAGTAGATGCATTGGTGGTCATTTTCCAAAATTCCATGGACTCTGGATCAGTACCTATGGATTGGAGGGTAGCTAATGTAACCCCACTTTTTAAAAAAGGAGGGAGAGAAAACAGGGAATTATAGACCGGTTAGCCTGACATCGGTAGTGGGGAAAATGTTGGAATCAATTATTAAAGACATAATAGCAGCGCATTTGGAAAGCAGTGACAGGATCGGTCCAAGTCAGCCTGGTTTTATGAAAGGGAAATCATGCTGGACAAATCTTCTAGAGTTTTTTGAGGATGTAACTAGTAGAGTGGATAAGGGAGAGCTAGTGGATGTGGTGTATTTGGACTTTCAAAAAGCTTTTGACAAGGTCCCACACAAGAGATTAGTGTGCAAAATTAAGGCACATGGTATTGGGGTAATGTATTGACGTGGATAGAGAACTGGTTGGCAGACAGGAAGCAAAGAGTGGGAATAAACGGGTCCTTTTCAGAATGGCAAGCAATGACTCGTGGGGTGCCGCAAGGCTCAGTGCTGGGATCCCAGCTATTTACAATATACATTAATGATTTAGACGAAGGAATTGAAGGTAATATCTCCAAGTTTGCAGATGACACTAAGCTAGGTGTCAGTGTGAGCTGTGAGGAGGATGCTGCAGGGTGACTTGGACAGGTTAGGTGAATATACTGCATCTGCCATGCATTTGCCCAATGTGGATAAATGTGATGTTATCCACTTTGGTGGCAAAAACAGGAAGGCAGATTATCTGAATGGTGACAGATTATTAAAAGAGGTGGTGCAAAGAGACCTGGGTGTAATGGTACATCAGTCACTGAAGGTAGGTATGCAGGTACAGCAGGCAGTAAAGAAAGCAAATGGCACGCTGGCCTTCATAGCGAGAGGATTTGAGTATAGGAGCAGGGAGATCTTACTGCAGTTGTATAGGACCTTGAATATTGTGTACAGTTTTGATCTCCTAATCTGAGGAAGGACGTTCCTGCTATTGAGGGAGTGCAGCTAAGGTTCACCAGACTCATTCCAGGGATGGCAGGACTGACATATGAAGAAAGACTGGATCGACTAGGCTTATATTCACTGGAAATTAGAAGAATGAGAGGGGATCTCATAGAAACATATAACATTCTGACGGGATTGGACAGGTTAGATGCAGGAAGAATGTTCCCGATGTTGGGGAAGTCCAGAAACAGGGGTCACAGACTAAGGATAAGGGGTAAGCCATTTAGGACTGAGATGAGGAGAAACTTCTTCACTCAGAGAATTGTGAACCTGTGGAATTCTCAACACAGAAAGTTGTTGAGGCCAGTTCGTTAGATATATTCAAAAGGAAGTTAGATGTAGCCCTTACGACTAAAGGGATCAAGGGATATGGAGAGAAAGCAGGAATCGGGTACTGAAGTTGCATGATCAGCCATGATCATATTGAATGTGGTGCAGGCTCGAAGGGCCGAATGACCTACTCCTGCACCTATTTTCTATGTTTCTATGTAAGAACTGGGAATAAAAAAAAACTTGAAAACTTAACTAACTAAATACATTAGAGATGGCTGAACAGGCGATTTGTTTCTGCTGTTGCATGTGGGAGCTGGTTGACTCCATTGAAGTCCACAGCGACCACATCTGCAGTAAGTGTCTGCAGCTCGAGGAACTTCGGCTCAGTATTGATGAGCTGGAGTCCGAGCTGCAGACACTGTGACACATCAGGGAGGGGGAGAGTTACCTGGACGCTGTGTTCCAGGAGGCATTCACACCGCTTAGATTAATTAATTCAAATTTGGTCCGTGGTCATGGACAGGAGCAGGTATGGGGACTCAGGAGGTAGTGATGGAGGAGCCTCAGCCCTTGCTCTTGTCCAACATGTTCGCGACTCGTACTCCCTTGTGTGGACGAGAGCAGGGACTGCAGGGAGGAAGAGCAAACTGACCATTGCACCATGGTACAGGAGGCCATTCAAGTGTGGGGGGAGGGGGGGGGGTGGGGGAGTAAAAAGAAACATTGTAGTGGTAGAGGACAGTATCATTATGGGGATAGATATGATTCTCTGCAGCCGAGAGCGTGAGTCCCGAAGGTTGTGTTGCCTGCCTGGTGCCAGGGTTAAGAACATCTCCCGTAGGGCTGGAGAGGATCTTGGAATGGGAGGAGGAAGATACAGTTGTCGCGGTCCACGTGGTTACCAACGACATAGATAGGACAAAGAAAGAGGTTCTGTTGAGGGGCTATGAGCAACTTAAAAAACAGAACCACAATGGTAATAATCTTTGGATTACTGCCTGAGCCACGAGCAAATTTGCATAGGGTAAATAAGATCGGAGAGTTAAACACGTGGCTCAAAAACTGGTGTGGGAGAAATGGGTTTTGGTTCGTGTGACACTTGCACCACTACTGGGGTAAGAGGAAGCTGTTCCGTTCAGATGGGCTCCACTTAGACCATGCTGGGACTAGGATCCTGGCAAATCAAATAACTAGGGCTGTAGAGAGGGCTTTAAACTAATTAGTGGGGGGGAGGAGTCAGGTGAGCGAAAATTTAAAAAGTCAAAAAGTAGAAGGCAATAAATAGAGCAGGGTAGCACTGGGGAAAATGAAATCCAGAGATTGCCAGGAAGAGACATAATGTATAAACATAAAGGTAAATCAGAAAGTGGGGTCAAAACAGGAAAAAATGGTATAAAAAATGTAAAAGCTCTTTATCTGAATGCACATAGCATTCGTAACAAAGTAGAGTTGACGGCACAAATAGATACAAATGGGTATGATCTGAAAGTCATTACAGAGACGTGGTGGCAAGGTGACCTGGACTAGGAATTTAATATTCAGGGGTATTTGACAATTCGGAAGGCCAGACAGATAGGATAAGGAGGTGGTGTAGCATTGTGAGTGAAGGATGAGATCAGTGCTTTTGTGAGAAGCAATATTGGCTCAGAAGATCAAGATGTTGCATCGGTTTGGGTGGAGATAAGGAATAATAAGGGGAAAAAGTCGCTGGTGGGCGTAGTGCATAGACCCCCTAACAGTAGCTACACTGTTGGACGGAGTATAAATCAAGAAATAATGGAGGCTTGTAATAAAGGAACGTCAATAATCATGGGTAATTTTAACTTTCATATTGATTTGACAAAGCAAATTGGCCAGGGTAGCCTTGAAGAAGAGCTCAGAGTGTATCCGGGATAGTTTCCTTGAACAGTATGTTGCAGAACCAACCAGGGAGCAGGCTATCTTAGATCTGGTACTGTGTAATGAGACAGGATTAATAAATCATCTCCGAATAAAAGATCCTCTAGGAATGAGTGACCTTAACATGGTTGAATTTCAAATTCACTTGGAGGGTAAGAAAGTTGGTTCGCAAACCAGGGTCCTAAGCTTAAACAAAGGAGACTACAAAGGTATGAAGACAGAGTTGGCTAAAGTGGACTTGGAAAATAGACTAAAGTATGGGACGGTTGATGAGCAGTGGCAGACATTTAAGGAGATATTTCATAACTCGCAACAAAAATATATCCCAATGAGAAGGAAAGACTGTCAGAGAAGGGATAACCATCCGTAGCTAACTAAGGAACTAAGGGATGGTATCAAATTGAAAACAAGAGCATACAATGTGGCCAAGACTAGTGGGAGGCCAGAGGATTAGGAAACTTTTAAAAGCCAGCATAGAACAACTAAAAAAAATTATAAAAAGGAAGATACATTATGAAAGTAAACTAGTACAAAATATAACAACAGATAGTAAGAGTTTCTACAGGTACATAAAAAGGAAAAGAGTGGCTAAAGTAAATGTTGGTCCCGGCTAGAGGATGTGACTGGGGCATTAATAATGGAGAGCAGGGAAATAGCAGAGACGTTGAACAAATATTTTGTATTGGTCTTCACGTTAAAAAAACACTAAAAAAACATCCCAATAGTGGATAATCAAGGGTCTATAGGGAGGGAGGAACTTAATACAATCACTATCACTAAAGAAGTAGTACTCGGTAAAATAATGGGACGAAAGATGGACAAGTCCCATGGACCTGATGTTTACATCCTAGGGTCTTAAAAGAAGTGGCTGCAGAGATAGCAGATGCATTGGTTGTAATCTACCAAAATTCCCTGGATTCTGGGGCGGTCCCAGCGGATTGGAAAACCACAAATGTAACGTCCCAATTTAAAAAAGGAGGCAAACAAAAAGCAGGAAACTATAGACCATTTAGCCTAACATCTGTCATTGGGAAAATGCTGGAATCCATTATTAAGGAAGCAGTAGTGGGACATTTGGAAAAGCATAATTCAATCAAGCAGAGTCAGCATGGTTTTATGAAAGGGAAATCATGTTTGACAAATTTGCTGGAGTTCTTTGAGGATGTAACGAGCAGGGTGGATAAGGGGGAACCAGTAGATGTGGTGTATTTGGATTCCCAGAAGGCATTTGATAAGGTGCCACATAAAAGATTACTGCACAAAATAAAAGTTCACGGGCTTGGGGTAATATATTAGCATGGATAGAGGATTGGCTAATTAACAGAAAACAGAGAGTCAGGATAAATGGGTCATTTTCCGGTTGGCAAACAGTAACTAGAGGGGTGCCGCAGGATTCAGTGCTGGGGCCTCAACTATTTACAATCTATATTAATGACATGAATGAAGGGACCGAGTGTAATGTAGCCAAGTTTGCTGATGATACAAAGATGGGTGGGAAAGCAAATTGTGAGGAGGACACAAAAAATCTGCAAAGACAGGCTTAGTGAGTGGGCAAAAATTTGGCAGATGGAGTATAATGTGGGAAAATGAGAGGTTATCCACTTTGGCAAAAAAAATAGAAAAGCAAATTATAATTTAAAGCGAGAAAAATTGCAAAGTGCTGCAGTACAGAGAGATCTGGGGGTTATGGTGCATGAAACACAAACAGTGAGTATGCAGTACAGCAAGTAATCAGGAAGGAAATGGAATGTTGGCCTTTATTGAAAGGGGGAAGAGAGTATAAAAGCAGAGAAGTCCTACTACAACTATACGGGGTATTGGTGAGGCCACACAAGGAGTACTGTTTTGGTCTCCGTATTTAAGGAAGGATATACTTGCATTGGAGGCTGTTCAGAGAAGGTTGACTCGGTTGATTCGGGAGATGAGGGGGTTGACTTATGAAGATAGATTGAGTAAGTTGGGCCTATACTCATTGGAGTTCAGAAGAATGAGAGGTGATCTTATCGAAACATATAAGATAATGAGGGGGCTCGACAAGGTGGATGCAGAGAGAATATTTCCACTCATAGGGGAACTAAAACTAGGGGACATACTCAGAATAAGGGGCCACCCATTTAAAACTGAGATGAGGATTTTTTTCTCTCAGAGGGTTGTAAATATATGGAATTCTCTGCCCCAAGTTGGACAGTGCCAGTGCCATTAAACTCCATCAGCAACACTGCATGCTTTGGATCTTTCCATCCTCTACCCAAACTCTCTGGATTTAAACAAGTGAGATGTGCCCCAACAAGAAGAGTGTGTGCACCCCCATATTGGACAAACATATTATATGACATTCTCAGTCACTTGATTTTTCCCTCTCCCAGGTAGTAGATAGAGGAAGAGAATTGTTGGTGCCCAAGAAGCAAATCATGTGAACGACTAGCCTTTTCTCATCCTGGATACATAAACATAAATCTATATAAATTGAAGTGTTTTGTGTAAAATTGGTTGCATGCTTCTAATATCCTGTGAAACTTCAGCTAAAGGTGATAATCTTGAACCTTTGTTTCAAGTTTTTAAATAAGTAAACTACTTCAATTTCTGGTACCATAAAAAGCTACTTACTTGTTGAAAGGAGTCTTCAAATAAAGTCTGCCTAGAAACAGTGATCTTTACATGACTGGGCAACGCATTAGACTGAAAGAACAAAGTCAATCGTATCAACCAACAGTATCTTGTAGCACATTTTAAACTGACCCAAGAACCAACATTTACATTAATTCCATTTTAAATTACAGTCTAATAACAATAGTTTTGTAAAGTTTTAGGATTAAGAAGTTAGATGTGGAGGGAGAAAAATATTAATTTACCTGACACAAATACCGGAAATGTGCTAACTTCCACCGAAAGCTACGTTCATATGCAATTTGTGGGCCTTTTGCACTGTGAAAATAAGTTATATTTTACCTTTAAACAACAGCAGAAGTTGTTAATGATGGAATTTTGCAACATTCTTTGAGATACTTTAAAAAAAAATGAAATATTTTTGCGTGGATTTTGAAAACTGAACCCTTAAAAAAGAACACACAGCCCTTAGTATGCAAGTAGCTCCAAGAAATCCTGTGCTTCCCGGGCTAGACGATTTGATGATTTCAGCTAAAACACCATGGTGCAGAAACAAATCCTAATATTACACTAAACAGGCTATTTATATCAAGACAAAATATATTTTTACTAAAAATCTGAATAGAATTGTAGATTGTTACAGCACAGAAGGCAGCCTTTCGGCCCATCGTACTTGTATCAGCTTATTCCCCTTAAACCTGCAAACTAGTCCTCTTCAAGTACATGTCCAATCGCTTTTTGATAGTTCCGATAGAATCTGATTCCACCACCCTTTCAGGTAGTGTGTTCCAGATCATAATAATCCTCTGTGTGAAAAAATCTCTTATTTCCCCTCTCGTTCTCTTGCCAATTATTTTAAATCTGTAATTTAAACTGACCCACTTGTCAGAGGAAATAGTTTTCCCCTTCTAGCTCTATCAAAACCCCTTAAATTTTGACTACCTGTAACCTTCTCTGCTCTAAGGAGAACAATCCCTGCTTCTCCAATCTCTTCACATAACTGAAGTCCATCATCCTGGTATCATTATGGTATACCTCCTCTGTACACTCTCTAAGGTTTTGACATCCTTCCTAAAGTGTCGTGCACAGAATTGTACACAATATTCCAGATGAGAGGTTATTTCTCCTGGCCGGAGAGTCTAGAACTAGCAGGCATTGTCTCAGAATAAGGGGTTGGCCATTTAAGATTGAGATGAGGAGGGTTGCGAATCTTTGGAACTCAGAGGGTTGTAAATCTTTGAAATTCTCTTTCCCAAAGGGCTGTGGATGCTGAATCATTAAGTATATTCAAGGCCAAGATAGATAGATTTTTGGACTCTCGGCAAATCAAGGAATATGGCAATCAGGTGGGAAAGTGGAGTCGAGGTCGAAGATCAGTCATGATCTTATTGAATGGTAGAGCAGGCTCGTTGTGCTGTATGGCCTACTCCTGCTCCTAATTCTTATGTTATTATGTAGCTGAGGCCTAACCAGGGATTTTTAAAGTCTTAGCATTACTTCCCTGCTTTTGTATCAGCCACCTTCAAAGGTTTGTGAATATGAAATCCTCTTCTCTTCCAACCACCTCAAAATAGTATCTAGATTATACTGCCTCTCCATGTTGTTCTTCCCAAAGTGCATCACTTCACACTTAGCTGCATTAAATTGCATCTGCCATGTGTCTGCACATTTCAACTGTTTGTCTATGTCCTCCTGAGGTCTGCTGCTATCCTGCTCACTATCGTTACGTTGCCAAGTTTTCATTATCATCCATAAACTTCAACATTTTATTCTCTATACCCAAGTACATCCCACTTATATATAACAAGTAAACAATGATCTTAATATCCCTGGGGGACCTCACTGCATACTTCTCTCGAGTCAGAAAAATATCCGTTCACCACTACTCTCTGCCTCGGATCCCTTAACCAATTACATAATCAAGTTACTACCATCTCTTTAATACCATATGCTTCTATTTTCTCAGTAAATCTGTTAAATTGTACTTTATCAAATCACTTTTTTGTCCACATATACATCTACTGCACTATATTCCTCTCTTACTACATCAAAGAATGTAATCAGGTTAGTCAGACATGATTTGCTTTAACAAATCTGTGCTGGCAATCCCTTATTAACCCATATTTCTCCAAGTAAGAATTAATGTTATCTTTACAATAGTCTCTAGTAGTTTTCTACCACTGATGTTAGACTGATTGGCCTGTAGTTACCAGGTTATCCCTCTCCTCTTTTTTGAACAGGGGTGTAACTATTACAATCCTCCAGTCCTCTGGCACCACTCACATATCCAAGAAGGATTGAAATACTGTGGTCAGTGCTTCTGCTATCTCGACCCTAGTTTCCCTCAGCAACCAAGGATGCATTCTATCTAGACTGGGTGACTTGTTAACTTTGAGTGATGGCAACCTATTTAGCACCTCATTTCTATCTATTTTTATGCTATCCAATATCTCCACTCCTCTACTGCAACATTAACTCCATCCTCTTCTTTTGTAAAGACAGATGCAAAAATACTCATTCAGTACTTCAGTCAATCACTCTGCCTCCACAAGATGATTTCCTTTCTTGTCACGAATCCACCCCTTCAATCCTTTAACTATCCTTTTACTTTTTATCTGTTTGTTTATAAAAGCATTGTTTTTATTTTAAAAAGATTGCTTGTTCTTCCTATTTTATTGCTTCTATTTAAGCATTACTTTTACATTTTTAATTTATCCCCATGTTTTCTTGTACTGCTCTCCTGAAGGCAATAGGGTGCAATTTTGAGGCCTGCAGACATCCTCTAGTAATTCGCTCAAATGGTCATTCGTCCTGAAGTGTCAGCCAATAATGGGTTAAAAAAGTGGTGAGTGAAGGATGTGTGAAATGTAGATTATGCAGGCACAGATAATATTTCTTCCCCTGTAAATAGCCTCTGCTACTGTGTGAAGGACATAAAATCTTAACAAAAATAACCAACTTGGATCAACATTAAGTGGCACATTACATTATTGAAAAAAACTTTCTTTGGATGAATAAATGGGTTGGTAGGAGCTACCCCACTGGCTCCATGAACCTAGGCTGCAAATTAGTGAGGAATGCAGACCAGGAAGGTCATAGGTTAGCAATGTAATCTGTGCTGAGTTAGTTGACTTGAGCTGGGGTATCAGTAGAGGTGTTATAATAGCTTCAGCTTCATGGGTTAAGATGGAGAAAATCAGCCATGGTTTCAACTCCTGATCATTATCCGTTAATCCTACTTGGAGTGCATTTGTTTGGACATTGCATGGGGACAAATGTGATCAGGATCAGTCCCCTTGTAATAGGAATAAATTAAATTAGTCTGGTAATATTCACTGTCAAGGATCATGCAAGAATAATGGACATTTAAGCGAGGCAATACAAGAGTTTAAACCCCTGTAAATAGGAACAATCCCTCAGTGGGAAGATGAGCGGAGAAAAAGTGGTGCAGGAAATAGTCACAGAAAAAAAATTGGGCAGAATAAGAGCCCACAAAAGAGTGGATTGTACATGGTCTGTGGAACCAGTGTTTTCTTAATCTGTACTTTATGTTTTAAAGAACTCACCACCAATTATATTCAGCAGTGTACTTAAATACTAAGTCAATTTAAGAAAAAATATATTTGGAAAAATCCAAGTTATTTTGCTTAACATGCAAAATTGCCAGCTGTAAGATAAAAATTGTAAAAATGATAACTAGAGCATGGCTGCAATACACAAAGCTATTAATTCCTTCCAATTTGTTCAAGAATACAACTTACACTGATGATTTGCCCGTGCGAGGATCTTGAAAGGTAGTTGTTCGAGTGTTGTGATCAACAAAGTATCGGACACCTTCCCTTGTGTATCGAATTTCCCAGCCTTCTGGAAGTGGATCTTCATTCTGCAAGCTACACAGATGATAAAGCATGGAAATATGGAATTAAAATGACAACCACCAAGGTGTAGAATGGATAAGGTGGAAGTGTACAATCATTCACAATATGATAAAAACTCAAGCCAAACTACACTTTTAAAAAAACAGAAAAGCGCAGTGAAAGATGTAGAAAAGTACTTTTTTAAAATATTGCTTTGCAGATTATATATGAAGCTGAAGATTTTGGGACAGCTACTTTGTCCCACCTAAAGAAATCTTAAGAAATCTAAAATGTAAAACAAGGAGAGTTTGGACACACGAATGAAGATTCTGATCAGTGATATGCAGTGCAACAGGCTGGAAGGTATGCATCAAAGACAAAACTGTGACAGCAAAACTGAGTTTAATTTTAATCGAGAGCTATCTTAAAAATCCTGTAAACAATTTTGTTTAGAATTTTTGCTGAAATTACTTACCTTACCACTGATTTCAATACAATTTCAAAATCATTTAGCTTCAGAAGTAGTTATCCAGTGCTATCACTCACACCGACCAGCTATCTACTATAATGCTACATTTCGCAAGATAAATATTAGTTTTGTTTTAAATAAAAACAGAAAATGCTGGAAATACTCAGCAGGTCAGGCAGCATCTGTGGAAAGAGTTAATGTTTCAGGTCGATGAGATTTCATTAGAATGGGAAAATGTTAGAGATAACACCTCACTCCTTCCCCTCCCTCCCTCCCAGAACCATGATAGAGTTCCCCTTGTCCTCACCTTCCACCCCACCAGCCTCCACAATCAACAAATCATTCTCCGTCATTTCCGCCACCTCCAGCTTGATCCCACTACCAAACACATTTTCCCCTCATCTCCCCTCTCAGCATTTCGAAGAAACTGTTCCCTCCTCGACACACTGGTTCTGGAAGGGAGGGGGAGGAGTGAAGGGTTACATCTTAACAATTTCCAGTTCTGATGAAAGATCATCGCTCTGAAACGTTAACTCTGTTTCTCTCTCCGCAGATGCTGCTTGACCTGCTGAGTATTTCTAGCATTTTCTGTTTTTATTTTCGATTTCTAGCATCTGTAGTATTTTGCTATTGTAAGAGAAATTTGACGGCAGAGTTTGTGTCAGGAAACCCGAGTGTCTACTACTATTTACTAGGTTATCAGATAATCCTCAGATTTGCTGCTGATAATTGATTCCATTATTTCTTCTGTTGCTGACAACACAAATATGTCTTTAGTTTTCTAGATTTTGGATTATTTCAGTGAGTGAACACCGCCTATCACAACAGAAGTGAATTCACTTATCCATCCCCACAAATCATCCCTGAACAACCATGAGAAATCAGCTGGTTATCTACTGCTTTTGTTAACATAAGTTGGTTTTGTGTGATATTAATTCAGAAATTGAAAAGCTACTGTATTTATTGGATATTCTTTACTATTTTAGACATTCACTTTAATAACAATTTAAAGAAAGAACACAACACATGACTATTATTCTTGAATGATTCAGATGATGTGCCAAAAGCCTCCATTTCCTACATTACAACAGTGACTACGCTTCAAAAAGTACTTCATTGGCTGTAAAGCATTTTGGGACATCCTGTGGTTGTGAAAGGAGCTATATAAATGCAAGTCATTCTTTATGGAAGCATACAAGGAATTATATAGCAATTTATTGAGTGTATTTTTGCTTCCATTGGGCTTAAAGGATCCACATATTTACTTGGCAATGGGTTTCCTTACTGGACACTTACCCCTGTGTTCTTGGATCTTCCCACTGAGTGGTTTTTGTATTATGATTCACAAAGTAAACTCTATCATTTGCGTCCACCCTCCTTTCTGTTGCAGAGAGAAAACAAAGAATGGCTCAGATATTTTTATCGTTACTCACTTCCATATAATCCTCCTTCCAGGTAGACTGAGGGTGGGAGGGAGGGAAAGTTGCATTCTGTATAATTGACCAATTCTGTTGATCTTGCATCTCTCCCACTCTCAGTAAACCAAGTATCACAATGGAGAACTTGTTTATCTTGTGGTAACCAGATTAAAATCTTCAAAATGCAGGATTTGAATCTGCTTTAATTCTGTTACCGTGCGCTCATCAACCAAAAGCTGTAAAAAGATTTCCTTTGCGTATTTCAAATAATTTTGCATTAGTGTGCGAAAAGAAGAGGCTCATTAGTCATGCCCGCCAATACTAAATGGCAATTTTGTTATTTATCCAGTTTGACTTAACATATATACCTAACATATATACACTTTTACAAATTTTAGTAAAGTGTCATGTATAGTATTTTTTTAAGCAAATAAAGTGATACAAATCACAGCTTCTCCAATTTAGGAGCAGGACTGATCCCTGAATAATTGACTCAATGTATAGTATTTCTTAAACAGTGAGGCATGACCTCTACAAAAATAATGACAAACATACCCCAGCCAGGTGGTAAAGGGCCAAGAGGATCATTTTCTGCTGATAACATTGAGGCCTGTTGAAAATAATATTCACTTTAGTACTTTGCTATCAAACAACGTACATTACAATGCGTAGAATGAAGCATCAGAATCACTAACCTCCAGTTCAAGTGCTCCCTGTTTTTCAGCCTAGGCTAATGTTGCTTTGCAACAGTCTACCATAATTGGCACAAAGGAAACCCACATTGACTCACCCTCTAATTCTCACTGCAGGGAAGCATGTTGTTTGTAATCACCCACCCGTGCTGCAGAATTCATTGCATGGACATGGGCAGGTGTGAATCTGACTTCTATCAGTAAGTGGCACAGTGTAAAAGACACTCTGGACAACTCCATCACAAGTTGTAAATTTAAGCTTCTAATTAGAAAAAAAATTGCTGCCAGTATTATTTATTTTCTTTGGTACTGAATGAATCAAAATATTCTGGCTATAGGACAGAAACAGTTACTAACCCAGAGTATAATCATCATAGACAATTCTGTAGAATATCAATAATTAGCAGGAAATATTTGTGCAAATGAAACATTTTTGCTGGCATGCTACGTAGACCAAAGTGGGAAACAAAATGAAGCAATAGCTACCGAATAGAGGTATCGTTGGTTGAATTGCTGCATTGCTCCCTGTAGCTGATTTCGTTGAGATTGCCACTGTTCAAAGTTCCTGACTGATTCCATTGTTGGCCGTTGCCATGTTGTTGTCCTGGTGTTATGATCTACATAGTATACCCTGCCTCGATCATCCACCCGTCTTTCCCAACTAGGAGACAAAGCACAGTTTAATATAACTCAGAAGCTCACACAAACAGGGACATATAAACAGTTCAATCCAATATCACTCACCCTGGTGGCAAAGGCTGTGGTCTCTCCCATGTTGTAGTTCTTGTGTTGTGATCAACATAATACGTTCTACCATGAGGATCCTTCCTCTGCTCCCACCTTCGGAAAGTGGAATTAATTTAGGAAAGGTTTTATTCAAATCGCTTACAATTACACAAACTGCACACAACTAGGAAATGAAAAGGGGAGTGGAATGTGTATTTTAGTGAACAGCAGCAGGACTAAACAGATATAGCTCTTTAAGAGAGCCAGGTACAATAAACCAAATGGACTCTTATATGCTATAAAATTCCACAAGTATGATACAATTTGTACAGTATATTTTTTATATTTCCTCCTCTCTTCCCATTGTTAGGTCTCCTGCATCAGTATTTTCCAGGCATTTGCCAGATGACTTATTCCCAAGACTCTGCCAGTATTAATGTTCATTAAAGGGACAAAAAAAGCAGCTGAAGTGGATTCCAACCTTTGCTTTTAGGAAAACAACCAGCCATCTCTCAGTAATTCCCCCAGTGACAAAATTAAGATCAAGGATGTGGTCCCAAAATCTCAGCTTCCTTCAACAATGTAACCCATCACCTTCGTTGGAACAAATTATAAAATGTATTTCACATTTAGATAACTTGTCAGCTTTGTGTTCTTTAAAGGAGCAGTGTTCCAACAATACTTCAAATTTCTAGAAACTTTTATAAATTCACAATTCTTAATACTCATCTTTGATTTATAAGCAAAACTTATTAGTACAAATTAAGGTTACAACAATAATTTACACTTATGCTGTGCCTTTAACATCGTAAAATATCCCATTGTGCTTCCTGGGCAGATAGAGGGAAATAGATACCGAATACAAGAGTTAGGGAAGATGACCCATATATAAATTATATATCTTTTTTTTAATGCAATGGATTACCAAAATTCAACAGAATTTTCCATCCAGATTATCGAACCATACACATTACAAGTCTTCAACATTGTTATGCAGATTAAGATAAATATACTGTGACAATTTTGTACGGAATTAAAAACAAATTGGGAGCAGGTAAAGTTTTTTCATATGCAAGACATATGCACATATATGGATATAGTTTTAAATAAAGTAAATCCAAACCTTGGATTATTGGTTAAATGCAACCCTAGATGTGAGTGAACCACATACCAGGAAGATTCCAGATTCAATTCCTGGTACTTGCTGAGTTTGCCAAATTCAATCAAGTGGCAGTTCGAGTAGCACAGCCAGTCGCATGGTTCTCAGACAGGTGGAAGATGGCAGAAGACAGAGGAAACAAACACAAACACAAACTGCCAGGGTTCCTATTTTAACTGCTATCCAGTGAGCCCTACAGAAAAGTGCATGAGTAGAAACAAACTGTGGATGCTGAATACTCACTCTCTAGTCTAACAAATAAATACCATTCAAACCATACTCTTGCATGAATCACCTTAAGAGAGGTATAGTAAGGGGGAGCAGTGGGAATCAGAGAAAATATAAAATACAAAGACACCCTCAAAGCCTCCTTGATAAAGTGCAACATCCCCACCTGCAGCTGGGAAGCCCTGGCCCAAGACTGCCCCAAGTAGAGGAACAGCATCCAGGAGGGCGCTGAGCACTTCGTCGAGAGCTTGCAGAAACCAAAAGCAGACAGCGGAAGGAGCGTGTGGAAAACCAGACTACACACGCACCGTTTCCTTCAACCACTGTCTGTCCCACCTGTGACAGAGACTGTAAGTCCCGTATTGGACTGTACAGTCACCTGAGAACTCACTTTTAGAGTGGAAGCAAGTCTTCCTCGATTTCGAGGGACTGCCTATGATGATGATGCCCATTCAAACCATACTCTTGTATGAATCACTACCTTAAGAGAGACATAGTAAGTGGTGGGAATCAGAGAAAATATAAAATACAAGAGCCCTTATTACAATACTCAAGCATTGCTAAGGTTCAAAAACATACTGAACCAAGGATTATGTAAGAACATAAGAAATAGGAGCAGGAGTAGGCCAGTTGGTCCCTCGAGCCTGCTCTGCCATTTAATAAGATCATGGCTGATCTGATCATGGACTCAGCTCCACTTCCCTGCCTGCTCCCCATAACCCTTTACTCCCTTATCGCTCAAAAATCTGTCTATCTCCGCCTTAAATATATTCAATGACACAGCCTCCACAGCTCTCTGGGGCAGAGAATTCCACAGATTTACAACCCACTGAGAAGAAATTTCTCCTCATCTCAGTTTTAAATGGGTGGCCCCTTATTCTAAGACTATGGGCTCAATTTTGGTCACTAGAGATTTCTGGCGTACTTGCCAGAGGTGCACCAGTTTTCCACGCTTGGAAGTGCGGCAAAAATCTTCGGGCCGATTTTGGCCGCTGTCCCAGGTCTTCTAGGAAACAGTGCCAGGACGCTGGACATGCGCAGTAGAATCGGGATTGCCGTAATCGTGCATGCGCAGTAGAATCTGGTCAGTGGGTGAGTGAGAGAGCTGCAGTTTCAACTGACCGTGCATGCGCAGTAGAATCGGGCTCCCGATACTTTGCCGCGTTTCTGCCCAGCCCAGCCAGCCCAGCCTCTCCCTTCTCTTCAGCCTCACAATACTTTGCCGCGTTTCTGCCCAGCCCAGCCAGCCCAGCCTCTCTCTCCACACCCCACCCTTCTCTTCAGCCTCCCGATACTTTGCCGCGTTTCTGCCAAGCCCAGCCAGCCCAGCCTCTCTCCACACCCCACCCTTCTCTTCAGCCTCCCGATACTTTGCCACGTTTCTGCCCTGCCCAGCACAGCCACTCTCTCCACCCTTCTCTTCAGCCTCCCGATACTTTGCCACGTTTCTGCCGAGCCCAGCCAGCCCAGCCCAGCCCCTCCCTCCACCCTTCTCTTCAGCCTCCCGATACTTTGCCGTGTTTCTGCCCAGCCTCTCCCGCCCCCACCGCCACCACCCTTCCCTTCCCTTCAGCCTCTCGATGCGTATTTGCCGGCTGCCCCTTTCCCAGGCTGAATGGCCTCCCATACAGGCCGGCTCACTGCCTTCCCCGGCCGAGTTCAATTCAAGGTAGGATTTACTACAATTATTTATTTATTATTGAATTGTTTACCAGAGTTATTTATTTTAATTGAGTTATTTCAACTTTTATTTGCAATGTTTGGTGCTTGGTGCTTGGATGCAGGTCCTTACTTACTTACCTGCGCCGATTTCTTAATTGCCCGCAAGGTTTTTCAGATCTGGCCACATATGCTGACCTAAGTGGATTTGGATTAACTTTTAGCTGGCCAGAATTGCTTAAATGGCCAAAACTGGCGTAAGTGGCTGGGAACGCCCCCTTTTGAAAAAAAAATCTGAACTAAAAAAAAATCGTACCCGAGTTACTCTGAAGCAAGTTGATTGTTTTTTTTTAAACTTACACCAGAAAAAACAACTTACTCTAAAAAATATTGGAGCAAGTCATGGCCAAAATTGGGCCCTATGTCCCCTAGTTTTAGTTTCCCCTATGAGTGGAAATATTCTCTCTGCATCCACCTTGTCGAGCCCCCTCATTATCTTATTTACGGAAAATCTACACCCATTATAAAATTGTAAAAATTCTGCAGATGCATATGTACAATTAAAAATAAAATTAATTGTCCTGAGTTCAAATTATTTACAGTTCTGTGAATCTAATCTTTACAATTTTATACATCATATACTTTATCTATTTTGGAAAATGTGATGCACACATTTTAAAAGCAATGGATAATTCAGAAGTGTCAACTGACATGTTACTATTTAAATAAAACTAATTTTAAGACAGAAGTATCAAATTTGGATAGGTTTTTTCTGTTAGATTCCAATCCTGTAACAATACTTCTAATGTTAATAGACAAACAAAGTCGGTCAGTGTTCATGTACGTACCCAGCTGGCAATGGTTCTGTGCTAATGCTGTTTGGCTGCTGTCTAACAGGCCCAGCAGATGCATTTGAAGTTGAATGTCTAGGTTTTCCACTGTCTGCTTCTGTATTGCTTCTGGCAGCAGAGTCCGTAGCTGTGGCTGCTAAAGGAGTGTCAGCAGTTACATCAGTGGATGTGTTTGTTGCTGAAGTTGTGCTATTGTCTGCAGTAGCTGTAGTTGTTTCTGCTGTCGAACTTGCTGCAGACATGGAAGGTAAAGTAGTACTAGTAGTAGTAGTAATAGTAGTAGTGCAAACCATGGGGGTGGAAGTCTCTGCAGATTCTGTTATTACTCCATTGGCAGATGTCACAGTCACAGTTATCGTTGGTGAGGATGGAGATGATGTTGATGGAGGTGTTGGTGGTGGTGCTGGTTCTCCATTTACTAGAACAAAATAAGTAAAATGTTTACAAATTAGACAACTACCTATGCATAATCCTGAAGTAATTGTGTGCGCGAAACCCCAAGTTGAGCTTCTCACCCCATATGTTCTCTGTCAGAAAGACAGTCTATTTGCACCTCCACAACAAATACCTGCCTCTGCCCATAACTGAGCCCATCTACTGCTGCAACCCTCGTCCACGCCTTTGTCACATCCAGATCAACTATTCCAATGTGCTCCTGGCCAGCCTCCTATCTTCTACCTATGTAAACTTCAGCTCATCTAAAATTCTGCTGCGCATTTCGTATCACGCACTAGGTCCTACTCACCCATCACCCCTGCCCTTGCTGACATGCATTTGCCTTCAGTTCCCCAACACTTCAATTTAAAATTCTGATCCTATGTTTAAATCCCTTCATGGTCTTGCCCCTCCCAAAGATATCAACCTTGTATCTGAAAAATAGTACTCTCGGCTGCTCTTCTTCGAATTGTTCCATGGGATCTTTTACGTCCACCAGAGCGGACTCAGTTTAACGTCTCATCCGAAATATAGCACTTATGATAGTGCAGCACTCCCTCATTACTGCACTGAAGTGTCACCCGAGATTATATATTCAACTTTCTGTAGTGGGACTTGAACCCACGACCTTCAGACTCAGAAGTGAGAGTGCTACCACTGAGCCAAAGCTGTTAAATATAATTTGCTATGTCCAGATATCAAAATTTGACACGATAGGTTCGGTTTTAACTCCCTTCATCTGTGGGATTGCAGTGGTAGCATCCTGAAGATCACAGGGATACATTACTGCCTACCGCCATTTTACCAAGGGCCTCTGGAGAGGCAGCCCAGGCATCTGCCTGTTTCAGACGGAAGCCAAATTCTATTATGCAAACAGATCTCTGATTTGAATAGGACTCCGATGAAATTTTGAGGTGCCAATGAGCAGACCGCGTTAAGCGCATGCTCCATTCACTGGCACTCGGTTTTGAATGACCTAAACAATGGTCCTTAAAAGGACTGATGAAAGCTGCTCCAAAATCAATGAAGTTTCTAGTTTTTGAAAGACTGTATGTGGGGCCAGGAGATCATGAATGCTTTTCCTATCAGCCGCCATGTCAATGGGACCTGGCCCTCACACAGATTGCACTATTTACCCAGGTAAAATCGACCCTGATACTTCTAGTGAAAATATATTAAAGCCTCCTACATTCTGGGAGCAATTTTAAACCCCCCCCCCCCCCCCCCAAGAATTCTCAAACCCAACCCCAACCTGTACACTTCAAGTTTTAATGGAGGTGGGTCAGGAGCTGGACAACCAATCTACTCTCAGGAGGCAGGTCAGTCAGTAAATGGAGGCTGCTTGCCTCCATTTTAACAGGATTTAAATTTTAAACCCGGGACTCAGGAAATCCATCAGGTAAAAGGAGGCAGGGAGTTAATTTACAGTACTGCTTGTGCGACAGGAGGAACAGGAGCATTTTCCCATGGCTCTTTATAGACCCTGCGATCGGCTGACCCCCACCCCTCTACCACCATCCCCATCTCCGACTCCACCCACCCACCCCTCCCCCGATCTGAAGAGCCAGACTTCGATCTCCCCAATCGGCGATTGCTTCCCCCACCCCCAATGATCTCTTCTGCCACCCTCCTCTCTACTCCCCAGCTGCGTCCTTGTGCTGCAGGCCTTACCGACAGACAATCAGGCTGGCTGTCGGGCAGGAAACCAGTTGAAAAAATGTAAAAGATTTCCTCCTGTTAATTTTAGGATATCTGGGAATTCCGGGAATTCCCATCCAGAAATCCTCATTCACTCTCTTCACAGCCTCAAATATCGTGACGGGACCTTCAAGTATAGTGCCCAAGACTACTCGATGTCCCAGTATTAAAAACCGAAAGTCCATTTACCTTCTTAAATGCCACCTCACACTGCTTGTGCATCCTTAACAACTTATCAACTATTACCCTAATGTTTCTTTCTTGATCTATGCAAGTTTCTCTCTTTCTCGATACTCATCAAACCACCGACAAATTCTTACCAGTCCTGCTGGCAGCTTGAGTGGCAGAACTATTTGGCGCCGTTGTACTTTTAGGCCTGGCAGCTACACGACAAGGAGAATGATTGCTCTCTCCATTCATTACCGGAGAGCTGGTTCCAGACTGCCGTGAAGAACTTGTTGATGGACTATCTGCACAGTTGGAGGTTTCTGTGTTGGAGCTTTAAAAAAAACATTATTTCAAGTTAACACACCAGAAGCTACCACAAATCTCACTGTTGTTCAATAAAATTCCTGTTCAAATTATAATAGACATAATTCTTCTTCCACTGTATATACTCTACTTTGTTTTCTCCTCTGCCAATTTTCTCCCTTCCTGAAGGTGTTAATTCTGTGTACAGTTCCATTATATGTGCTATCCATTCAAGGAAAATTACCATAGCCAAGTCTAATCCAGCCCTCATCCAACATCCATATGTATGCACTTCCAGCAGGGTGATTCAATACCGACCAACATTGGGAACTATAGCCAATTTTCCCTTCCTAACATTGGAGTCTGTAACCAATTATAGTGCCACCATGGCTGTGGTCAGCTAACTCAGCACGGAGTGTGGATCAGTCCTGCAACCTTCCTGGTCTGCATGGCTTATCAACCAGAGCCAGAGTCACCTCGATACATTAATTCAATATTCCCATGTAGCCTGAGGAAATGGAAGACATTATCCAGTCACCAATATTGTATGGCATTGCTCACTGTGAGCTGGAAGATACACTTAAAAAAAATCAGTAGCAGTGTTATGCCATGTAAACATGAGGAGCAACTGATTTACAACGACTGAATGTCAAATTCAATTTTTATTATATAGAATTTTTAGGATTTGTCCAGGTACTTTGGTCACTGAATTACACAACTCTTGCCCATTATTTTGTGAAAATCATAAATGTGTCTTCTTCATTGTATATATATGGAGCGAGCCTTTGACTTAGCAGTAGCATTCCTGCCTCTGAGCCAGAAGATGCAGGGCTTCGAGCCCTGCTCCAGATAGTCCTGGCATCCAGCAGGATACACACGTTGGGTATGGGAGTCCATAAAACCCTCCCACCCGAAAAGACTAACCACTCTAAAGGCTGGTTACAGCATTCACAAGACTGTTAATCAGCCTATCACACTATTCTGCGAGAGAAACATGCGAAGTTACAAAAACATTACTTTACTTCTGTATTTAATTTTTCTTCATTACTCATTTTAAAGCAGAGAATACACAGCAAGATGGTAAATAAAATGCACCAATTTGAGGTAGATATCGGATATTTAGCAGAACTGTGAAGGGGGAATGGAGTTAGCTGCACTTCGAGACAGTGCTGGGGTTTGACAGACTAGGGTGGGCGTCCTACAGTTTGATAATTAAACTGAACACGTATAGTAAAAACTTACAGACCAACAGAGCCAATAATTTCACTGCTTACAGGCATCGCTGCTCGTGAACAAACTCTGCATTCATGCTGACATGTTCTGGTATCCTATATGGATTCTCCATGAGCTGACAGTAGAATATGCACTTGAATAAACCAGTAATTTTTTTTGACCATATTCAGATTATCAAGTCCAATTCCCTAATTTCAATGTGACTGACATCCTTTAGGGTATAATTAATGGCAACTTAAAGCTTGATCTCAATTAGGAAATCATGAACTAAACAGAGCAGAGATGACTTGTGATTAGAGAACTATTCAGCAAGAAATGCAGGAAATTCAGTTAAAAATAAGCTAAGAGGTAAAAGATAGACAAATACAGTTCTGAAACACCATTTTAAAGGAAAAGATCAAGATAAAACAAGCTAGATAAGCAATAGCTTTTCATCTTATTTTTCTCATGCTATTTATCAAAGGTTAACAGCAATGAACCATCTGTTCACCTGTGATGGAATGTCAACCTTTGTTGAACAATGTACTTTTATTAAGTATTATGCTGCATAATAAAATAAAAATGATATTGTTCAAAGATAAAATATAATACCCTATTTTCAGTTAAAGGATTTGTATATAAAGCTTACAAGCCTCTCCCTCCCGAGCCCCTCCAAGCTCAGTCCAACCATTCCTTTTCCAAAAACAACCAACAGCCCGCCTGGCGCTAGTCATGTCTTCCTTCCTCACTTACCTGTGATTACTATTGATCAAAAAGTCAGCTGTGTTTAGCACATCCTACTGGGAAACTGGCAATCTGCTTTTAAAGTAGTAGGCTTAGGGCGAGTAATAATAATAATTTTTATTTATATAGCGCCTTTAACGTAGTAAAACGTCCCAAGGCACTTCACAACAGTATTACAAACAAACAGATAAATTTGACACTGAGCCACAGAAGAAATTAAGACAGATGATCAAAAGCTTGTTTAAAGAGGTAGGTTTTAACGAGTGTCTTAAAGGAGGAAATAAAGGTAGAGAGACGTAGAGGTTTAGGGAGGGAGTTCCAGAGCTTAGGGCCCAGGCAGCTAATGTTGAGCAGTTATAATAAGGGATTTTCAAGAAGCCAGAATTTGAGGAGCACAGACATCTTGCGGGATTGTGAGGCTGAAAAAGATTACAGAGATAGGGAGGGGCAAGTCCATGGATCAGCCATGATCCTATTGAATGGCCTACTCCTGCACCTATTTTCTATGTTTCTATTTATAAACAAGGATGAGAATTTTGAAATCGAGGCATTGTTTAACTAAGAGCCAATGTAGGTCAGAAAGCACAGGGGTGATGGGTGATCTTGACTTGGAGCGGGTTAGGACACGGGCTGTTGAGTTTTGGATGACTCCAAGTTTACTTAGTGTGGAATGTGGAAGGCCGGCCAGGAGTGAGTTGGAGTAGTCAAGTCTAGAGGTAACAAAGGCATGAATGAGGATTTCAGCAGGAAGAAGCGCTGAGGCAGGGCGGAGGCAGGCAATGTTACAGAGGTGGAAAAAGGTGGTTTTAGTTACGCCATGGATATGTGGCTGGAAACTCATTTCGGGGTCAAATGTGACACCTAGGTTGCGAGCAGTCTTGTTCACCCTCAGATTGATGCAAGAGAGAGGGATGGCGTCAGTGAGTAAGGAACACAGTTTGTGGCGGGGACCAAAGATAATGGCTTCGGTCTTCCCAATATTTAATTGGGAGAAAATTTCTGCTCATCCAGTACTGGCAATCTGACAATTTAGATACCAAGCAGGGGTCGACGGAAGTGGTGGAGAGGTAGAGCTGGGTGCAGTTTGTGTACATGTAGAAACTGACTCCGTGTTTTCAGATGATATAGCCAAGGGGCAGCATATAGATGAGAAATAAGAGGGGTCCAAGGTCAGATCCTTGGGGGACACCAGAGGTAACGATGTGGAAGTGGGAAGAGAAGCCATTGCTGGAGATTTTCTGGCTACGACTAGATAGTTAAGAATGGAACCAGGCGAGTGCAGTCCCACCTAGCTGGACATTGGTGGAGAGGAATTGGAGGAGGATGGAGTGGTCAACTGTGTCTAAGGCTGCAGACAGGTCCAGAAGGACAGGAGGAATAGTTTATAGAACATAGAAATAGGAGCAGGAGTAGGCCATATAGCCCCTCGAGTTTGCTCCGCCATTTAATACGATCACGGCTGATCCGATCATGGACTCAGGTCCACTTCCCTGCCCGCTCTCCATAACCCCTTAATCCCTTGTCGGTTAAGAAACTGTCGATCTCTGTCTTAAATTTATTCAATGTCACGGCTTCCACAACTCTATGAGGCAGCGAATTCCACAGATTTACAACCCTCAAAGAAATTTCTCCTCGTCTCAGTTTTAAATGGGCGGCCCCTTATTCTAAGGTTATGCCCCCTAGTTCTACTCACCCCCATCAGTGGAAACACCCTCTCTGAATCCACCTTGTCAGCCCCCTCATAATCTTATACGTTTCGGTAAGATCACCTCTCATTCTTCTGAATTCCAATGAGTTGAGGTCCAACTTCCTCAATCTTTCCTCATAAGTCAACCCCCTCATCTCAGGAATCAACCTAGTGAACCTTCTCTGAACTGCCTCCAAAGCAAGTATATCCTTTCATAAATATGGAAACCAAAACTGCACGCAGTATTCCAGGTGTGGCCTCACCAATACCCTGTATAACTGTAGCAAGACTTCCCTGCTTTTATACTCCATCCCCTTTGCAATAAAGGCCAAGATTCCATTTGCCATCCTGATCACTTGCTGTACCTGCATACTAACCTTTTGTGTTTCACACACAAGTACCCCCAGGTCCCACTGTACTGCAGCACTTGGCAATTTTTCTCCATTTAAATAATAACTTGCTCTTTGTCACAGTCACAAAGAATGTCATTAGCGACTTTGATAACAGCAGTTTTGGTTCTGTGGCAGGGGCGAAAGCCAGATTGAAGGGATACAAACACTGAATTCACGGAAAGATGATCACGGGTTTGGGATGCAACAACACGTTCAAGTACTTTGGACAGGAAAGGGAGGTTGGAGATGAGGCGATAACTAGCAAGCAAAGTGGGGTCAAGGGGTGGTTTTTTTTGAGGGGTGATGAAGCAGATTTGAAGGAGAGGGTCTCAGTACCTGAGGACAGAGAACCATTAACAGTGTCGGCTAACATGGAAGCCAGAAAAGGAAGTTGGGTGGTCAGCAGTTTAGTGGGAATAGGGTCAAGAGAGCAGGGAGTGGGTCTCATGGATAAAATGAGTTTGGAGAGATTAAGAGGGGAGATTAAAGAGAAACTAGAAAAAGATATGAGTTTAGGGCTAGGGCAGGTGGGAGTGTCAGATGAAGTTTGGCCCTGTGGGCTTGGTGAAGGAAGGGAACTCGCAGAGGCAGCTGATCGGATGGTCTCACTCTTTGATACAAAGAAGTCCATGAGCTCCTCACACTTGTTGTTGGAGGAGAGTGTGGTGGAGATATTAGCATATTTAAAAGCAGATTGCCAGTTTCCCAGTGACGACAATGATTTTTGAAGTGTTACTGAGAGCGGGAGGACAAGATAGGGAGACAGGACTGGGAGTGGGTGAGCTGCAGATAATTTTTGGAATAGAAGATGAAGGAGAAGGTTTTCCTTTGAGGCTTTTCTGGGAAATAGGGTAGGTCAGATGTGGGCAAGGAAGTGAAGCTTCTCGGTGAAGTTATATCTGGTATTGGGGGGGGTGGGTGGGGAATTGGGTGGGTCAGAAAACTGAGCATACAGGTGCAATAGGTGTGTAGGTTAGGGGACATAGGGTGCACAGGATAGGACTGCTGCAAGATAGTAGAAGGCAGCCTGGAAGCAATGTGGAAAATTAGAAGTTGAGAAAAATATGGGGCTACAATAGGGTAGAAATGAGTGAATACACTGCTGAGTAGAGGATATGGATGTGGGATTGATATATGGGAGGGGGAGACATTGAGAATCACATGAGGCATTGGGGTGACGGTGAGGTGGACTCAATTTGCTTTGGCACATCATTATACAGATAGGGACAGTTACATTTCTTGGGGTAATATTGGAGTACGCTAGGTGAAGGGAGTGGAAACAGCGGACTAGTGGGGGGGTAAGGGAACAGGGGAGGTGACAGTAGATGGGAAGGAAGCTATGGCAGGCAATCAGAGGGTAGGTGAGGTATCATGTCATTTCATATCCTTAGGGAGAATAGCTAGGAAATTGGGGCAGATGGAGGGATAAGGTGACCTGGAAGCATCAGGTGAACAAGGAGTTCATTCGATAGTTCAAAGGGGTAGGGAATACAATTAAGTGGGTGGGATGGTGTACTGGTAATGCGAAAGGTTTTCAGGCATGGTGGGTTCAAGGGAGAATGGGGAAGTGTGCAGCTGAGTTAAGAACATAAGAACATAAGAATTAGGAACAGGAGTAGGCCATCTAGCCCCTCGAGCCTGCTCCGCCATTCAACAAGATCATGGCTGATCTGGCCGTGGACTCAGCTCCACTTACCCGCCCGCTCCCCGTAACCCTTAATTCCCTTATTGGTTAAAAATCTATCTATCTGTGACTTGAATACATTCAATGAGCTAGCCTCAACTACTTCCTTGGGCAGAGAATTCCACAGATTCACAACACTCTGGGAGAAGAAATTCCTTCTCAACTCGGTTTTAAATTGGCTCCCCCGTATTTTGAGGTTGTGCCCCCTAGTTCTAGTCTCCCCGACCAGTGGAAACAACCTCTCTGCCTCTATCTTGTCTATCCCTTTCATTATTTTAAATGTTTCTATAAGATCACCCCTCATCCTTCTGAACTCCAACGAGTAAAGACCCAGTCTACTCAATCTATCATCATAAGGTAACCCCCTCATCTCCGGAATCAGCCTCGTGAATCGTCTCTGTACCCCCTCCAAAGCTAGTATATCCTCCCTTAAGTAAGGTGACCAAAACTGCACGCAGTACTCCAGATGTGGCCTCACCAATACCCTGTATAGTTGCAGATGGACCTCACTGCTTTTGTACTCCATCTCTCTCGCAATGAAGGGCAACATTCCATTCGCCTTCCTGATTACCTGCTGCACCTGCAAACTAACTTTTTGGGATTCATGCACAAGGACCCCCAGGTCCCTCTGCTCCGCAGCATGTTGTAATTTCTCCCCATTCAAATAATATTCCCTTTTACTGTTTTTTTCCCCCAAGGTGGATGACCTCACACTTTCCGACATTGTATTTCATCTACCAAACCTTAGTCCATTCGCTTAACCTATCTAAATCTCTTTGCAGCCTTTCTGTGTCCTCTACACAACCCGCTTTCCCACTAATCTTTGTGTCATCTGCAAATTTTGTTACACTACACTCTGTCCCCTCTTCCAGGTCATCTATGTATATTGTAAACAGTTGTGGTCCCAGCACCGATCCCTGTGGCACACCACTAACCACCGATTTCCAACCTGAAAAGGACCCATTTATCCTGACTCTCTGCTTTCTGTTCGCCAGCCAATTCTCGATCCATGCTAATACATTTCCTCTGACTCCGCGAACCCTTATCTTCTGCAGTAACCTTTTGTGTGGCACCTTATCGAATGCCTTTTGAAAATCTAAATACACCACATCCATCAGTACACCTCTATCCACCATGCTCGTTATATCCTCAAAGAATTCCAGTAAATTAGTTAAACATGATTTCCCCTTCATGAATCCATGTTGCGTCTGCTTGATTGCTCTATTCCTATCCAGATGTCCCGCTATTTCTTCCTTAATGATAGTTTCAAGCATTTTCCCCACTACAGAAGTTAAAAGCTGAATTTGCCCTTACGTGCTCCCTTTCACATCACCTACCCCAAAAGAAAAGAAAAACAGAGAAAGAAGCAGAAGGGCACAGAGACAGAACCAAAGAGAGTGATGGAGAGTGAAACAGAAGAAAAAGTAAGAGATACACAGCGACAGGAAGATGACAGAGATAGGTAAGAAACTATAGAGTAAATTTGCTGTTACTTTTTAAGTTGGTTCTTCCCATTCTGCTCCCCAATTTATTAATTAATTGTTGACGACTACCATATTAATTTAACATTTTTCTCCCCATTCTTGCTCGCAGCCTGCTCCCCAACTTCGTTTGCATTAGAGCTTTTTTTCATGTTCGTTTGCTTGTTCTTTATTTGATCTAATGTACGCTAATATTTTTCTTTGAACTAGGTAGGTGGTGCTTATAGAAAATTTACCTTCTAATTTACTGTATAAATAGAAGTGTGACAGTTTTTCAATAGTGTATTATTGTGGTGTGCTTATTATTGGTGTGATAGGGCCTGATTGTTGGTGTGTGTTGTAGATAAGCTGTGCTGTAATATTCATTGGTAACCTTTCATTTTTGCAAGTGAGAGGTCAAGCATTTGGTTTGAGTTGGATTAGTTTTCTTATTGCAAATGCATGGTGTCCAACACAAACAATTGCACATTTCGCTGTATTTTAAGGTCTCCAGTTTATTCTATTAATTTGTAATCTCCGGTCATTATACAGGGTAACACTTCTGTAGTGGGGAAAATGTTGTCACTGTTTTAAAAATTGTCATCAGCTTCATTGGGAACATGGAGAGAAGACATTACAGATCTTGAAACCCTGCGTTCAATGCAACTGTTTACATCTAAGTCAGGGTTGTATATATTTATTGCTTTGTTGGATTTTTGTTCTGTTCAAAAGAAAATATTCAATAAAAATAATTGTCACCAAAAGCAAATGACTGGGTTGAGCATTCTTAAATAAAAGGCCAAGGATGCAAAATTCAATCCTTATTGGCTGGATTACGCCATGAGAATTTTCCCAGCTTAGCATTAGTGCAGAATTACTGCTCCATTTCCCTTTGAATTATTTCGTCAGCACACTTATGGAGAAACTCCTCCAACTAAAAGATTGTTGGAAGTTAAGGATGTGGAACAACGTAGTGGCCAAGTATTTTCGACCAATAATACTTTATACCACAGTTGTTTTCACTTTTAACTCCAACCATGAATAAACATGACCACTCAGGCCTAAAAAAAACATTGCAATGAAATTTTCCAATAGCTGCCAGACTATGAACAGGATTGGAACCGACGTCCTCGGGGGAGTGTTTGCTAGTGCTGTTGGGGAGGGTTTAAACTAATATGGCAGGGGGATGGGAATCTATGCAGGGAGACAGAGGGAAGTAAAATGGGGGCAGAAGCAAAAGATAGAAAGGAGATAAGGAAAAGTGGAGGGCAGAGAAATCAAAGGCAAAAATCAAAAAGGGCCACATTACAAAATAATTCTAAAAGGACAAAGAGTGTTAAAAAAACAAGCCTGAAGGCTCTGTGTTTCAATGCGAGGAGTATTCGTAATAAGGTGGATAAATTAACTGCGCAGATAGCTGTTAACGGATATGATGTAATTGGGATTACGGAGACATGGCTCCAGGGTGACCAAGGTAGGGAACTCAACATCCAGGGGTATTCAATATTCAGGAAGGATAGACAGAAAGGAAAAGGAGGTGGGGTAGCGTTGCTGGTTAAAGAGGAGATTAATGCAATAGGAAGGAAGGACATTAGCTTGGATGAGGTGGAATCTGTATGGGTAGAGCTGCGGAACACCAAAGGGCAGAAAACGTTAGTGGGAGTGGTGTACAGACCACCAAACAGTAGTAGTGAGGTTGGGGATGGCACCAAACAGGAAATTAGGGATGCGTGCAAAAAAGGTACAGCAGTTATCATGGGAGACTTTAATCTACATATAGATTGGGCTAACCAAATTGGTAGCAATACAGTGGAGGAGGATTTCCTGGAGTGTATAAGGGATGGTTTTCTAGACCAATATGTCGAGGAACCAACCAGAGAGCTGGCCATTCTAGACTGGGTGTTGTGTAATGAGAGAGGATTAATTAGCAATCTTGTTTTGGGAGGCCTCTTGGGGAAGAGTGACCATAACATGGTAGAATTCTTCATTAAGATGGAGAGTGACACAGTTAATTCAGAGACTAGGGTTCTGAACTTAAAGAAAGGAAACTTCGATGGTACAAGACGTTAATTGGCTAGGGTACTTAAAGGGTTGACAGTGGATAGGCAATGGCAGACATTTAAAGATCACATGGATGAACTTCAACAATTGTGCATCCCTGTCTGGTGTAAAAAAACAGGGAAGGTGGCTCAACCGTGGCTAACAAGGGAAATTAGGGATAGTGTTAAATCCAAGGAAGAGGCATATAAATTGGCCAGAAAAAGCAGCAAACTTGAGGACTGGGAGAAATTTAGAATTCAGCAGAGGAGGACAAAGTGGTTAATTAGGAGGGGGAAATAGAGTATGAGAGTAAGCTTGCAAGGAACATAAAAACTGAATGCAAAAGCTTCCATAGATATGTGAAGAGAAAAAGATTAGTGAAGACAAATATAGGTCCTTTGCAGTCAGCATCAGGTGAATTTATAATGGGGAACAAAGAAATGGCAGACCAATTGAACAAATATTTTGGTTTTGTCTTCACTAAGGAAGACACAAATAACCTTCTGGAAATACTAGGGGACTGAGGGTCTAGCGAGGAGGAACTGAAGGAAATCCTTATTTGTCAAGAAATTGATGGGATTGAAGGCTGATAAATCCCCAGGGCCTGATAGTCTGCATCCCAGAGTACTTAAGGAAGTGGCCCTAGAAATAGTGGATGCACTGGTGGTCATTTTCCAACATTCTATAGACTCTGGATCAGTTCCTATGGATTGGAGGGTCGAGAATGTAACCTTACTTTTTAAAAAAAGGAGGGAGAGAGAAAACATTTAATTATAGACCGGTTTGCCTGACATCGGTAGTGGGGAAAATGTTGGAATCAATTATTAAAGATGTAGTAGCAGCGCATTTGGAAAGCAGTGACAGGATCGGTCTAAGTCAGCATGGATTTATGAAAGGGAAATCATGCTTGACAAATCTTCTAGAATTTTTTGAGGATGTAACTAGTAGAGTGGACAAGGGAGAACCAGTGGATGTGTTGTATTTGGACTTTCAAAAGGCTTTTGACAAGGTCCCGCACAAGAGATTGGTGTACTGAATTAAAGCACATGGTATTGGGAGTAATGTACTAACGTGGATGGAGAACTGGTTGGCAGACAGGAAGCAAAGAGTAGGAATAAACCGATCCTTTTCAGAATGGCAGGCAGCGACTAGTGGGGTACCGCAAGGTTCAGTGCGAGGACCCCAGTTATTTACAATGTACATTAATGATTTAGACAAAGGAATTGAATGTAATATCTCCAAGTTTGCAGACGACACTAAGTTAGGTGGCAGTGTGAGCTGTGAGGAGGATGCTAAGAGGCTGCAGAGTGACTTGGACAGGTTAGGTGAGTGGGCAAATGCATGGCAGAAGCAGTAGAATGTAGATAAATGTGAGGTTATCCACTTTGGTGGCAAAACCAGGAAGGCAGATTATTATCTGAATGGTGACAGATTAGGAAAAGGGGAGGTGCAGTGAGACCTGGGTGTCACGGTACATCAGTCATTGAATGTTGGCATGCAGGTACAGCAGGTGATGAAGGAGGCAAGTGGCATGTTGGTCTTCATAGCGAGAGGATTTGAGTATAGGAGCAGGGAGGACTTACTGCAATTGTACAGGGCCTTGGTGAGGCCACACCTTGAATATTGTGTACCGTTTTGGTCTTCTAATCTGAGGAAGGACATTCTTGCTATTGAGGCAGTGCAGCGAAGGTTCACCAGACTGATTCCCAGGATGGCAGGACTGACGCAGGAAGACAGACTGGATCGACTAGGCTTATATTCACTGGAATTTAGAAGAATGAGAGGGGATCTCATAGAAACATATAACATTCTGATGGGATTGGACAGGTTAGATGCAGGAAGAATGTTCCCGATGTTGGGGAAGTCCAGAACCAGGGGTCACAGTCAAAGGATAAGAGGTAAGCATTTAGGACCGAGATGAGGAGAAACTTTTTCACTCAGAGAATTGTGAACCTGTGGAATTCTCTACCACAGAAAGTTGTTGAGACCAGTTCGTTCGATATATTCAAAAGGGAGTTAGATGTGGCCCCTACGGCTAAAGGGATCAAAGGTATGGCGAGAAAGCAGGAATGGGGTACTGAAGTTGCATGATCAGCCATGATCATATTGAATGGTAGTGCAGGCTCGAAGGGCCAAATGGCCTACTCCTGCACCTATTTTCTATGTTAACATGAAACAAAGATAATACGAACATAGGAACAGGAGTAGCCTATTTATTCCCTCGATCCTATTCCGCCATTCAATAAGATCATGGCTGATCTGCAACCTAACGCCATATACCCACCTTTACGCCATTTCCCTTAATACCTTTGGTTAGAAAAATCTATCAACCTCAAATTTAAAATTAACAATTGATCTAGCATCAATTGCCATTTGCGGAAGAGTGTTTCAAACTTCTACCATCTTTAGTGTGTAAAAGTGTTTCCTAATTTCACTCCTGAAAGGTCTGGCTCTAATTTTTAGACAATGCCCCCTAGTTCTAGACTCCCCAGGCAGCAAAAATAGTTTCTATCTGATCCCCTTAATATCTTAAAAAACAATCTCTGATCCCCTTAATATCTTAAAAAACAATCAAATCACCCCTTAATCTTCTGAATTCCAGGGAATACAACCCTAGTTTGTGTAATCTCATCAGATAATTTAACCCCTGGAATCCAGGCATCATTTTGGTAAATCTACACTGCATTCCCTCCAAGGCCACTATATCCTTCCTGATGTGTGGTGCCCAGAACTGCTCACAGTATTCCAGATGTGATCTGACCAGGACTTCTACCAATTGTACTGTAATCCTCTAGTTTCAAGGCCAGCATTGCATTGGTCTTTTTGAATATTTTCTGTACCTGTTCATGTCATTTTAATGAGCTTTGCATCTGGACCCCAAGTCTCTTTGGACCTCCACTGTTTTTAGCTTTTCACCATTAAGAAAGTACCCTGTTCTATTCTTTTTCAGTCCAAAGTCGATGACCTCACATTTGCCTACACTGAAATCTATTTGCCATAGTTTTGCCCATTCACTTAATCTTATCACTATCTCTGTAATTTATGCTTACATCTACACTGCCTACAATGCTGCCTATCTTTATGTCACGGCAAACTTGGATATGTGGCTTTCTATCCCATCATCAAAATCGTTCATAAATACGGTGAATAGTTGAGGCCCCAACACAGATCGTTGTGGGACACCACTAGCCACACCCCGTCAATTAGAGTACCTGCCCGTTATCAATTCCATGTGCTTCAACCTTAGTTAACAGCTTCCTATGGGACTTAATCAAATGCTTTCTGAAAGTCCATATAAATAACATTAATTGACATTCCCCTGTCCACTACTTTAGTCACCTCTTCAAAAAATTAAATCAATCAGATTCGTCTGGCATGACCTACCTTTTACAAATCCATGCTGGCTTTCTGATTAGCTGAAAATTTTCAAGGTCACCCTGTCCTTAATTATAGACTAATAATTTTCCAAAAACAGATGTTAGGCTAACTGGTCTATAATTCCCTGGTTTCCCTCTCTCACCATTCTTAAATAGCAGAGTGACATGTGCAATTTTCCAATCCAAAGAAACGGTTACTGAATCGAGAGAACTTACTTTAAAACCCTTGGTTGGAAACCATTTGGTCCTGGGGATTTGTCACTCTTTAGTGCCATTATTTTCTTCATTATTGTTATTTTGCTTATGTTAACTTTGTTGAGTCCCTGTCCCTGATTCAATATTAGTGTCCTTGGGAATTCTGGCATGCTATCCTCTTCGTCTTACTGTAAATACTGACACAAAGTAATTATTCAACATGTCCGCCATTTACTTATCATTGACAATATTACCGATCAGATTTCAAGGGGCCAACATTGCTCCTGACCACCCTCTTTTTCCTAATATGATTATATACATTTATTGTGTTGATTTTGATATACCTTACAAGTTTATTTTCATACTCCCTGATCTTTGTACCTTTCCCATTCGCCAGGATCTGTGCCATTTTTTGCATGCTTGTTCTTTTAGTTTTATATTGTCTTTTACCTCTTTAGTCGTCCATGGCTGACTTTTCTGGGCAAATAATCCTATAGACAGTCTCAGCAACTGAAAAGTCATCATCGTTATGCATTCCTAAGATCACCTTCACCAATATGTTAGGAAAACTGAAATGCTTCAACCTTACGCTTTCATTAATAGAAAAAGTTCCTAAGGAGATTTTTTACATATAATTTTCAAATATTTTGTGGTAAAAATCAGAACATTTTCCCCAATGTATTCCTAATTTAAATGGCACATTTGATCATGTAACTGGCTGCAAGAAGTTTTTTTGTTGCTCTATCCATGTACAAATTAAAACAAAACTTGTTGCTCCAGTTCACAGCACAGGCTTTTCCAGTGTTCCAAATTAGAGAGACTGGTCCAGTTACAATGTTATTAAAATAAGTTTTTCAAACTAGGATACACAGACTCTTGGGGGGGGGGGGGGGGGGGTCAGTATTTTTTTGACTTATTTGCGTATCATTTCCATTGCTGCATGAAAGCTGCAATGATAAGACTGTTTTCCCATGAGTAGGTGACACTGTCTATTGGTTAGAGCAGCGGTTCGCCAGGAATGGGTCAATTTTTGCAGAAGTGTGTTACTATTTGCAAGGGGTCACCACACATAAAAATTCAAAAACTACTGTTATTAAAAACCAAGAAAAGTTTATTTCTTGCTGCCAGCACTGTTTTAAAAAAAAATTGAAATTGAAGTACAGTACTGGCCAATTACTGAGCTGTATTTCTGTAGACTGTTCTTTTTGTATGCTAGTTCTCAGCCTTGTTGACACTCCCATGAAGCTCATTCCACGATCTGCCCTGCTCTCTCCTCTGTTCCAGTTTGAGGAATGTTAGTTTCAAGCTACTGGAGGTAGAGTTTACCAAAATTCTTAACAAAGAGTGAAATCACTATGTAAATTTCAATAAGCACTTTAACCTAAAGGAATAAATAATTAAATGAGAGCAGAAAAAACCCATCTATGCAGAAATAACTAAATAATGTCAGAAGTAGAGTAATAAAGAAGCAAAGATAGACACCAAAATCAATTGAAAGATGTTGAAGAAGATCAATGGTTCAATAAAAGTCAAAACTGGAGGAAATAAAATAAATACACTTAAAAGGGAAAAACAGATTTTTTTTAAATGGAGAAAACCGATAGGCAAATAAACGTGTTAATGATACAAACAGCAAAATAAAAAGGAAACAAGGACATAGCAGAAAATTAAAATGACCAAGTTAAAAGGTAAATAAAAAGGGCTGGGTTGAATTATATAAAGAAGACTTGCATTTATATAGTGCCTTTCACGACCACCGGATGTCTCAAAGCGCTTTACAGCCAATGAAGTACTTTTAGTCACTCTTGTAATGTGGAAAACGTGGCCGTCAATTTGTGCACAGCCAGCTCCCATAAACAGCAATGTGATGATGACCAGATAAACTGGATTTTTTTGTTATGTTGATTGAGGGATAAATATTGGTCAGGACACCGGGGATAACTCCCCTAACTCTTCTTCGAAATAGTGCCATAGGATCTTTTACATCCACCTGAGAGAACGGATCTTGGTTTAACGTCTCATCCAAAAGACAGCACCTCCAACAATGCAGTACTGCGCTGGAGTGTCAGCCTAGATTTTTATGCTGAAGTCTCTGGAGTGGGACTTGAACCCACAACATTCTGACTCGGGTGAGCATGCTATCCACTGAGCTACGGCTGACACTGATATAGAATTACACTGAGTTGGTTGATCTGAGTTAGATAGTGTTAGGAATACTAGAACTGCCCTCAGTGCCCCAAAGATAGGTAGTGGACTGTTACATCAGTAAGAAATCAATTATTTTAGTTGAGGAAAATTATGGACAGTCTCCCACCTTCACTTCTCAACTGGTATAACAGGTACCTCTGCGGTCTTAAATCCACTGGCTGTAAAACTAAACGCACATAGCTTTCAACTACCTGATTGGTAAGTGACGTATTTGCCTGCAACACTTCAAACTGCACACTACTTCCTGTCCAAAAATGCAGACTATTCAAGGTCATCACAGAGACCAGACAGAGCTCCAGCATCTTCTTCACACAAACTAACTATTCAGTTTTCCCCCCTTCACATACACAAACACACATACTCATCCTCATCTCAAGTTCTAAATGGGAGAAATTCATGGACGTCTTTGTGACCAAATTCAAAACCATCTGCATAGCCTCCACTGGTTGTTTAACTTCCCATACAACCTCAACTACTCTCCAACCAAGTTCTCACCTACCCTGTTCTCCATCTCCACCTCAACAGACACCCCATTCATGAAGCCTGCTGCTTTGATTCTCTCACATGGCAGCTACTGACTGCCAAATTTAATTTCCTTAACCCCATGTTTGTTGACATTATCACTCTGTCTCTATACTAGGGAACTGTATCCACCTTCCTCAAGAAACCCACCATTAACCCTTCCAATCTCTCCAACTACCACCCGATCAACCTTTCCTTTGTCTTCAAAGACTTGGAATTTGTCTTTGTCTTGCAACTAAAATCCCATCACTCCTTCGTGTAAAACTCTCCTTATCCTTAAAACCTTCAATCAGGTTTCTACCCTGCCAACAGTACTAAGATTACATTAGTCAAAGTCACCAACAAGTGTCACCTGTGGCTCAGTGGTGGCACACACTCCTCTGAGTCAGAAGGTTGTGGATTCAAATCCCACTCCAGGGACTCGAGCACATGAATCTAGGCTGACACTCCAGTGCACTGCTGAGGGAGTGCTGCACTGTCGGAGGTGCCATCTTTCGGATGAGATGTTAAACTAATGTCTGCTCTCAGGTGGACGTAAAAGATCCCAAGGCACTATTTTGAAGAGCATGGGAGTTATCCCCGGTGTCCTTACCAATATTTATCCCTCAATCAACATAGCAAAAACAGATTATCTGGTCATTATCACATTGTTGTTTGTGGGAGCTTGCTGTGCACAAATTGGCTGCCGCGTTTCCTACATTACAACAGTGACTACATTCCAAAAGTACTTAATTGGCTGTAAAGCGCTTTGAGACGGCGGTGGTCATGAAAGGCTCTATATAAATTCAAGTCTTTCTTTTATATTGTGCAACTGCAGCTATGACTCTCTGTCTCTACTCATCCTCCTCCACCTGTTGGCCACCTTGAAAATTGTTGGCAATTCCATTGCAGCTTAGACGTTAGCACGTGTGAATCAGACAGTGAGTTAGAGTGGTTGGCACATGAAACATCAAGCATGTTGCGAGGCAGAATTGAAAGGGGCTTTGAAAGAGTCACTCATCTACAGCAGTCTTCTCTTCCGCAGATAGTGGAAGTGCTGAGTCTCAGCTCACGGGAGTGACAGTGACTTGATAGGAACAACACGTGCTAGCCTCTCTCAGAATTCTCAGAATGTGATTCCTCCTTCGTCACCCCCTCTGCAATGTTCACCATCGTGCCAACAAGTCAGCTGGGCCAGACTTCCCTGACAGCAGCTGAGGAGCAGCAGTCTGAAACCGGTATGACAGTGCTCACAGAAACATAAAGCTAATCATAAGGTTTTTCGCGATCTTCATTCAGTTTTTCATATTCTGGTAACTTCCAAAGCCATGATTTGGCAAACTGAATTCCTGCCTCTCTCCATCACATTGCACAATGTTGTATTGTGCATCCTGAAACTGCAGCTACAGTGAAATGAAACCCTTTTCTAATCGATTACACTTAACCAGACATCAAACCCCTATTATTCTACATTGTCATATTGCTGCCATGGTGAGTCCAGGTGATTTAGCAGTGTGAAAGGTCGAAGAAATTTCAAAGTTGTTCAATAGAAATTATTTTAATTTAAAACTAACATATACAATTCTCACTGAAAGAAACAAAATCACACCACTCTTGTATGGCACCAGGTTTCAGTGGTGTCTCAAACTCAGTACAACCCGACTTAAAAATCAGTAACTGCATAGTTGGACTCTGACTTTTGACTATTTATAAGGCTCTCCCCTGCCTGTCTGCGGCGAGTACCTCCAATGACTCACGAAACCCGGAAGCGCATCACAAACACGAAGATAAGGACACGGGTCCTACTCCAAACACTGTGCACCGTGGACTTTTGTGGGCTGTATCCTTGATTGGTCAATTCAGAAACTGAGAGGACTGCATGTGCAGCTTCTCAAACAACGATTTTTTTCAGCATAGCAAATATGCTGACACAGAAGGGAAAAATAAAAGGAACAGAGTATCAGCATGGGGGGGGGGGGGGGGGAGAACAGCTTCTGATTGTAATATCACTAATTAAAGGCAGTTTAAAGCAAGAACCCAATTAAGAAACTCCATTAAAAATCTTGCATTTATATAACAACCTTACCGTAATAAAACATTTCAAGGCACTTTACATAGGACAGTGCGGAACCAGGAATGTTCCAAAAACTTGAGAGATAGCTGAATATACAAAAACTTGCATTTATATAGCGCCTTTAACGTAGTGAAACGTCCCAAGGCACTTCACAGGGGTATTATGAGTTAAAAAATTTGACACTGAGCCGCACAAGTAGAAATTAGCGCAGGTGACCAAAAGCTTGGTCAAAGAGATACGTTTTAAGGAGCGTCTTGAAGGAAGAGAGAGAGATAGAGAGGGTGAGAGGCTTAGGCAGGGAGTTCCAGAGTTTGGGGCCGAGGCAATAGAAGGCACGGCCACCAATTGTTGAGCGATTAAAATCAGGGATGCTCAAGAGGGCAGAATTAGAGGAGCGCAGACATCTCGGGGGGGTGGGGGGGGGTTCTGGCACTGGAGGAGATCACAAAGAAAGGGAGGGGCGAGGCCATGGAGGGATCTAAAAATAAAGATGAGAATTTTGAAATCGAGGTGTTGCTTAACTGGAAGCCAATGTAGGTCAGCGAGCACAGGGGTGATGGGTGAGCGGGACTTGGTGCAAGTTAAGACACGGGCAGCCAAGTTTTGGATCACCTCTAGTTTATGTAGTGTAGAATGTGGGAGGCCAGGCAGGAGTGCGTTGGAATAGTGAAGTCTAGAGATAAAAAAGGCATGGATGAGGGCTTCAGCAGCGGATGAGCTGAGACAAGGGCGGAGACGGGTGATGTTATGGAGGTGGAAATATGCTGCGGATATGTGGTCACAAGTTCATTTCAGGGTCAAATACGACACCAAGGTTGCAAACAGTCTGGTTCGGATTCAGACAGAAGTTGGGGAGAGTGATGGAGTCAGCGGCTAGGGAACGGAGTCTGTGGCGGGGACCGAAAATAATGGCTTCGGTCTTCCCAATATTCAATTGGAGAAAATTTCTGCTCATCCAGAACTGGATGTTGGATAAGCAGTCTGATAATTTAAAGACGGTGGAGGGGTCGAGAGAAGTAGTACTGAGGTGGAGCTGGGTGTCACAGCGTACATGTTGAAACTGAAGCTGTGTTTTCGGATGATGTCGCCAAGGGACAACATGTAGATGAGAAATAGGAGGGGGCCAAAGATAAATCCGTAAGGGACACCAGAGGTAATGATGTAGGGAAGGGAAGAGAAGCTGTGGCAGGTGATTCTCTGACTACGGTTAGATAGGTAAGAATGGAAGAATGGAACGTAAGTGCAGTCCCACCCAGCTGGACGACAGTGGAGAGGCGCTGGAGAAGAAGAGTGGTCAACTGTGTCAAAGGCTGCAGACAAGTCAAGAAGGACAAAGAGGGATAGTTTGCCTTTGTCATAGTCACAAAGGATGTAATTTGTGACACTGATGAGAGCCAGAAAAGAAGGTTGGGTGATCAGCAGTTTGGTGGGAATAGGGTCCAAAAAGCAGGAAGTGGGTCTCATGTCTCATGGACAGGATGAGCTCAGAAAGGTCATAAAGGGAGATCGGATAGAAGCTAGAGAAAGATGTGAGGTCAGGGCTAGGGCAGGGGGGATCCTTAGATGAAGTTTGGCCTGGTGAGCTAGGGGAAGGAAGGGAAGAGGCAGAGGTGGTCGAACAGATGGTCTCAATCTTAGAGACAAAGAAGTCGATGAGCTACTCACTGATAGTGCTTTATGTGGTCCAGCCATATCTAGCAGTGAATGGTTAAACCAGTTGTCCTCCATATCGGTTCAAGTCTGCGTCTCTTGGACTTAAGGGAGTGAAGATCAGGGCTGTACCTGGGGAACGGCCAGGGTGAGAGAGAGTAATTGTTTTAACAGGGACTAGGGCATCAAAGGTGGTGGTGAGGGTGTAAATGCTGCAGCTACCGATCTGCTCAATGTCATGGTGAAAGGTTGGATAGTTGGAGTTCATAAGTGCAGTTGTGAGAGAGTAGGTTTTTTTCCAGGGACAGGCACAGAAGAAGGTAGGATTGGGGGGGGGGGTACGGTGGAAGTGGGATGTAGTTGGAGAGCGATACGAGACAGTGGTCAGAGATGACCTTATCTGCAATTAGCACGATGGGAGTAGCGAGGCCACGAGAGATGGCAAGGTCAAGGGGGTGGCCGTGAATATGGGTTGGGGAGTTTACATGGAGGGAGTTATTAAGGGAGGCTAGGCAGCTAGTGAACTCAGAGGAGAGAGAGCATCATGAATTGAGATGGAGGTTGAAATCACCGAGAATGAGAAGTCGTTCGGTGCAAAGGCAGAGGGAGGAAAGTAGTGAATAAATATCGATAATAAAATTTTTATGGTATTTGGGTGGGTGGTAGAGAACGAAAGAATTTGAAATGAGAGGCGAGAGGGGTGGAATAGGGTGAGATGCTCAAAGGAGGAAAGTGCCGGAGGTGTTGGGGGACAGACCAAGGTGTGATTTGCTGATGAGAGCCACACCGGTTCCATGGCGGTCTGAACGGGGCAAGTGGTGGAAGGTATAGCCAGGCGGGGCAGCTTCACTCAAGGGTAACGCGACATCGCCCTTCAACCAGGTTTCCGTCAGGGCCGTGACGTTGATGCCATCATCCACGATAAGTTCAAAAAGGCAGGTTTTGAGGAGGCTTTAATAAGGTGTAGAGAGAAGTAGCCATGCAATTTGGTTTAGGGAGAGAGCTCCTAAAAGTAGAAGCAAAATTGCTGAATGCTTTGTCACTAAAAGAGCTGCAGTGTCAAAGGGGTGCACGCCAGAGTCAGAGGTCATGGGGAATTCCCTGAGATCTGGGGTTAAATGAGCTTGTAGAAGCAGGGAGGGGTAAAGCTATGGAAGAAATCGTAAAAATGTTGAATTTAGTGCACTAGGGAACAGGGAGCATTGGATGTTTACATGGGTAAGAGTGACCAGCCAGTGGGAGATCCCATGTAAGCAGTGGAGTTCTGGATGAGCTAAAGCTTGTTTACTGGGAAGGCAAGTGAAAAACAAACGGAAGAAGTTGAGTCTTAATGCAACTGCTCTTCGGCTTCAAGGAGCGTCCACAGGGAAGGTGGCTTAGAACTAGAGTATTCCTTGCCGTGACAAAGGGAGGGAATTCTTCAAGATCCATTTCCACAACTCTCTGGGGATCAGACTGCCCTGCCATTCTCATCAAGGAGAATATGAGGGAAATAAATTAAATAAAAATTACAAAATATAATCTTTTGCCCAAAAGAAGCCTTAGTTGTGCTGAGTGTAAATAAAATGGCTGTGAAATTTGGCACCTTAGCGCTGGCTGATAAGGCCGGTTTCGGCATAACATTGGTGGTGGCTGCCTTGCTTCTGCTCACTTCCAAAGGCGCCGCAAATCAATCCTGAGATGTACTGCAACCCTAAAAGCCATACTCAGTTAATGTGCAGTTGGTGTGTGACCACGCCCAACAGATCATGATGGTGAATGCCCAGTAGCCTGGCAGCAGTCATGATGCCTTCATCCTGTGCCAGTCTGGGTGCCAGCCAACACGTTGAACGTGAGGGGGCTGCTTGGAGACAAGGGCTATCCGCTCTACACTGGAATGATGATTCCCCTCGGCAATCCCACTACTCGTGGTCAGCAATCATATAATGAGAGCCATGCTGCCATGAGGAACCTCATCAAGCAGACCATTCAGGTGCTAAAGCAACGATTCTACTGCCTTGACCACTCGGGAAGAGTGCTCCGGCACATGCCAGAGCTAATGTCACATTTCGTGGTGGTCTGCACAACTGGGTTCTCCACAACTAGGCCATCATGATGGCACAACGCTTGCCACCACAGGTTACATGACCAGCTCTTGAGGAGGAAAAAGAAGAGGAGGTGAAGGAAGAAGAGGAGGTGAAGGAGGAAGAGGAGGAGGAGGCAGGCAGTACATTTCTGTTTCGAAGGGGTTGTCTGTGAGCACCTCATCAGAATCCGGTTCCCCTGAAATGAAACCCCAGATCCCTGTTGCTCACCACTTCCCCATCTTACCATCCCTGTGTCACGGAAGATAACAGCTTGGGCACAATGCTGAAATGAGAGCCACCACAAACCAAACACTCCCAACGTAATTTATAAATGAATCAATTCAAAACTACATCACAAATTCAACTAACCAACCTTGCGCATTCCCTTTGTGTCCGTCTTTTGCCTATTCTCGTGCTCCTACGCATTGCTACCGCAGTGGCTGCTGCAGTGGCTGCAGCATGGCTGGTGGAAGGCTGCTGATTTTCATTGCGGGACACTGCAAGTGGCCTTGCAAGACAACCTCAAGCAGCTCTGGGCCTGGAAGACTTGGCTGTAGACTGCACCACTTCAGCATGGGCGGCAGCAGTCTGGGCTGTCTGGTTGACAGGCAGCAGCAAGGGCACTGGTGGAGTGGCAGCAGTGGGAGTAGGAATGCTGTCATCCTGAGAGAGAACAGCAGATTCTTGCTCCACAGAGCCATTGCCACAACCCCGGGGCGGCGTCTCAGCATTCCTGGTCATCTGTTGGAGCACAGATTGCTGAACTGCTGCGAGACCCTGCAAGCCCCTTTCCACATGTAAATCTAGCCACCATGGCATCAGTCTCAGCTTGTGTGGCAGCAAGGGGACACAGCACGAGAGCAGTTTAAGCTTGAGTGGCAGCAAGCTGAGCCTGCATGAGAATCTGATCTTCCAGTGCAGCACTCAGACGTTGGGTCGCTTGAACTGCTATGGAAGCTACGACATTGCCCATCACACCCAGCATCATTCTTGGGTCCACAGTGTTCTAATGGAGTTACCCATTATAATGTATGCATCTGTGAGGGCTCACAGATTTGTAGAGCTGTTGCATTGTGAGTGGCTTAGCCAGTCACATGATGTTCACAAGACTCAAGGAAACCTCAGTCAGTTGGGTCTAGGTCATCCACGATGAGGTATGCAGTTGTTAGCCTAGTGGATGAACTGGTAATGTGTAGTGTAGAAATCAAGCGCTCCAAGCTCCGCGTAAAGCCCTGTGCAATGTTAGACCTGGACTCCTCCATGCTCCTTGATAGTGACAAGAGGCTCTTTGGCAGGCCTGCTATTGTACCAAGCATTTCTGTGCATGCCCATCACACTTCTTCTGAAGGCCGCCCCATCGAAGACATCATCTGAGTTCTGTGCAACAGAACTCGCGCGCGAACTTGCCCTCCAGGGAGTTGGTATCCGAGCTACCCTTTCCCCTGGCCTGGCTGCAGCCCACATACCCCGTGACTCACCACGTGCAGATTCTGCCTCTATACTACCCTGTAAAGTCTACGCAGTGCCTTTTTCTGAGCTGGTGCCTGGGAGTGTCACAGCGAGTGACAGTGCCTGTTCTTCTCCTCTACTAGGTTGGAGCCAGGCTGGGCTGTTGGCAGTTTTGGGGTATCTGAAAGGAGAAAGGCATAAGGGTCAGGGTGTTGTGAGGGGAGGGGGTATTAAGCAAGACATGCATGATTACATCATGAGTAGCTTGCAAGTGAGAAGAGATTGCATCATGAGGGAGAAGTGGGATGTGAGAAGAAGAATTAGTTATGAGCATACCGTCATCGGCAATGCTTGCTATGACCTCAATGACTGCCCCTTCAATTATCTCCAGCATAGTCTCCTCCAGTGCAGTGAGGTTCTGAAGACGTGCTTCCCCTCCACCTGTCGGCTGTTGTTCAAGTCTGTCATGCATCACTTTGGCCTGCAAGGGCAAAGGAAGTGTGTCAGTGAGCAGGATGCAATGTGTTTGGCTGATGTGCCTGTCTTGGTTAAATAGTTGGCAGTGTGTGCAAGGTGTAAGATGTGGGTGTGAGGCTTACAGCAGTGGTAAGTATGAGGTGAGGTGAAGCTATAATTGTGAGGTATGAATTGTGATAGCTAGAGATTGATGGTAGGTGAGTGATGGGGGTGTGGTGCATTGATCAGTGTGTGTGGCTAGTGGTGCACTTGATGTGATATGGCATTCGAAGATGCATTCACTCACCTTGACCACTCTTGTGAGGTCATTAAACTTTTTGTAGCACTGGATCCAGTTCCTGCGGGCAACACAAATGGTACTGACGGTTTTCTGCTCCCTCCTCCCACTGCCTTCTGGCATGTTGCCTGGACTGCCTCCTGCCCGCCTGCGGGTAGAGGGCATGTCATCTTCTGTACACCCTCGGGACCAAGGCCTCCAGTGGTGCATCAGCGAATTTCCTTCCCCTTTCTCTTCCATATTGAGCCCTGGCTGCATGCAGAGTGACAATGAGGTGCTTTTGCAAAAAGTACCACCCTTTTAAAAAGTGCAGAGAGCCTAGGCAAAATTTTTACAGGCACTTGATATTGGCCCCCCTGCTGAGCACTGAGCCAACCAGCAGTGTGTTTGGCGCAGACCTCAGCGCTTCAATCTTTATAATGAGCAAGCAGCACGAATTTTGTGTGTTGCCTGCACCACTTTGAACGGGCGCGGGTAGATCGTGCTTCGTGCTCCCCACGCTGGTTTTCGAGTCCAATCCAACTTCAACCCGCATAAGTTTTTTTTTAAAACTGCAAGCTGTATTCATAGGTAAGAAAACTCTTTCTGAGTCGTGCTGCCAACAACTTTAGGTGACAGTGTAAAATGGATTATAGTGATTCAGCCGCTCGTTAGACATCTCTTGAGATTTTCATCGACTTCAATGGAAGAGATGTACAACTATGTCCAGGGAGCACACAAATTCCCAAATGCCGAATTAGAAAACTATAATGGAAGTAAGCAAATTTGAATCTTGAGTTTACAGCGGAACTTCAGGTTTCCATATAGCCCAAACCACAAAGCTTGACGAGCAGTCATATCCACTATTAAAACAGATTACCAATGGAGAGTGGTCAATAAAATACTCTATCAAGCAATGTCTTAAAAATTATTTTGTGCAGATTATGCAGATCTAAAAATCAAGCGTGAAATCATTGTTATAAAACTGCACCCCGAACTACCAAGGTCATTGGTTTCCATTGCATAACATGCATACTGAGCAAATGATAACATTCTATCTCTTGCCTACATATTAAGCAATTTTTTCCTTCATTTTTCTATCCATCCATAGTTCTTTGACCATATTTTGTCTATCCATTTACTAAACAATTCTTGCAACAATTTAGTTTAACTTTAGGCAGTGGTGTTATTGGAAATTTCTAGTTTAATCTTGCTTACATTTTGACTATTTTTTCCATGAAGTAGATAAACTCTTACCCACACACCTGCTCACAATTTAACAAACTATATAAATCATCAGAAAAATCTATTTCTAGTTTTGAGCCATGAAAGTTAATACTAATTTTGAAGGAATTTCTTTCTAAAACTGCCAATTACAAACATTTGAGACAATTTATGTTGTTTTTACAAAACTTGAGTAGTATGAATCGACTTTCCAGTATATAGCACAATATACTAATTACTCGGTACCAATGGCCAAGGTAATTTTTGTGCATTTTCACGGTAACATCAACTATTTCTTGTTTCCTGTTCAGTTACATTAAACAGTGCGTATGTTTTTCCAGTTTTCCTGACATGTTTCTGAAGTGATTTATTTTTACTGCCTAAATCATTTAAAGAGGCCTTGTCTCATTCAGGAATGTATCTGGCTACATTTCAAGCAAAGTCTTGACACACCTTGTTCTAACCCTTGTAGAAGTTTCTCCTCCATTTACGTGGATGGCGTCTCCATTCTGCTGAACTTCTGTGCAAAAGAATTTCAGTTAATGGATATACTTTTAACAGGCTCTAGAAAACTATTTTAATGTAATTGGTAGTAGAAATATATAATATGTTTATTGTACTAGCCATCAAGCTATGCATGACATTTACTCACTGGTTGTTGATGCAGTGCCATTAGGCACAGATTCCTGATCCACCGTCAAACCATCGAGGAAAATAGTCAGGTCACCAGTTTGTACTACCCCATTCTTAGTTTCCAATGTGAGTTTCAATACTTCTTTAACATTCTCCACTATTGAAAAACAAAGTGGGGATATTACAATAACATTTTGGTTGTTTATAAATCTACAGCAACAATAACTTAACTGTGTTGTAGAAAACTATGATGTTACAATGCACATTCAAGAGGGAACAGCTAAATTCTAGATTCTAGTTAGAAATAATCATAAAACAATGACAAACCAAGTTATTACTCCTGACAATAACCTGCATATACTTTTAACATGGGAAAATACCCTAAGGCACTTCAAAGAGAAGAGCCAAAGAAGGAGACATTAGGAGGGGTGACCAAAGGTCAAAGAGGTGGGTTTTAAGGAAAGTCTTAAAGGACTAAAAAGAGGTGGAGAGAGACAGAGATGTTTAGAAAGAATTTCTGAGTGGGGTATTAGGCAGCTCAAGGCATAACCGCCAATGAAGGGCCAATGAAGGAGAATGCAAAAGAGGCCAGAGTCAGAGGAACAGAGTTTGAAAAAGGAGGAATTGTAGCTGATGCTAGACTGCATGTTTCCCAAACAAGCTCAGCTTCTGGTGCTGACAGCACCTATGATACAAATAGTGTTCAATTTATTAGACCCGTATAATAAAGATTCACATTTATGCTCAGATATGATCACATGTACCACGATGAGGATAATGGGCTTATAGTCTCTGAAGTTTAGAAGAATGAGAGGTGATCTCCTTGAAACATATAAGATTCTGAGGGGGCATGGCAGGATAGATGGTAAGAGGTTATTTCCCCTGGCTGGAGAGTCCAGAACTGGGGGGGGCATAGTGTCAGGATAAGGGGTCGGCCATTTAAGACTGATATGAGGAAGAATTTCTTCACTCAAAGGGTTGTGAATTTTTGGAATTTTCTACCTCTGAGGGTGTAGATTCAAGGCTGAGAGAGAGAGATTTTTGGACTCTGGGGGAATCAAGGGATATGGGGATTGGCGAGAAAGTGGAGTTGAGGTCGAAGATCAGCCATGATCTTATTGAATAGCAGAGCAGGTTTGAGGGGCCATATGGCCTATTCCTGCTCCTATTGCTTATATTCTTCTGCTTACATTACGTCACAGCCAAGGGGGTAAGTGATTGGCTGGTGACTGGTGAGTAGTTTTTCTTTATCTTTTCTTTATCAGTAGGTAACCTTTATCATTGTTGTTGCCCAATTAGGTTAATCTAAGGGTTTAGGCATGGCAGGAGAGCTCGGACACATGTTATGCTCCTCCTGTACTATGTGCGAACTCAGAGACGCTTCCAGTGTCCCTGACGACTACGTGCGCGGGAAGTGTATCCGCCTGCAGATCCTTACGGACCGCATTGCGGCACTGGAGCTTGCGGGTGGATTCACTCTGGAGCATCCACAATGCTGAGAATAACGTGAATAGCACGTTTAGCGAGTTGGTCTTACCACAGGTAAAGGGTACACAGCCAGGTAGGGAATGGAAGACCAACAGGAAGAGCAGTGCAAGGAAGGTAGTGCAGGGGTCCCCTGCGCTCATTCCCCTGCAAAACAGATACATCGCTTTGGGTACTGTTGAAGGGCATGACTCATCAGGGGAGAGCAGCAGCAGCCAAGTTCATGGAACCGTGGCTGGCTCTGCTGCACAGGAGGGCAGGAAAAGGACTGGGAAAGCGATAGTGATAGGGGATTCAATTGTAAGGGGAATAGATAGGCATTTCTGCGGCCGCAACCGAGACTCCAAGGTGGTATGTTGCCTCCCTGGTGCAAGGGTCAAGGATGTCTCGGAGCGGGTGCAGGACATTCTGAAAAGGGAGGGTGAACAGCCAGTTATTATGGTGCATATAGGTACTAACGATAGGTAAAAAACGGGATGAGGTCCTACGAGACGAATTTAGGGAGCTAGGAGTTAAATTAAGAAGTAGGACCTCAAAAGTAGTAATCTCAGGATTGCTACCAGTGCTACATGCTAGTCAGAGTAGGAATCGCAGGATAGCTCAGATGAATACGTGGCTTGAGGAGTGGTGCAGAAGGGAGGGATTCAAATTCCTGGGACATTGGAACCGGTTCTGGGGGAGGTGGGACCAATACAAAGCGGATGGTCTGCACCTGGGCAGGACCGGAACCAATGTCCTCGGGGGAGTGTTTGCTAGTGCTGTTGGGGAGGATTTAAACTAATATGGCAGGGGGATGGGAACCTATGCAGGGAGACAGAAGCAAAAGACAGAAAGGAGAATAGTAAACGTGGAAGGCAGAGAAACCCAAGGCAAAAAACAAAATGGGCCACATTACAGCAAAATTCTAAAGGAGCAAAGTGTGTTTAAAAAGTGAAGCCTGAAGGCTCTGTGCCTCAATGCGAGGAGTATTCGGAATAAGGTGGACGAATTAACTGCGCAGATAGCAGTTAACGGATATGATATGATTGGCATCACGGAGACATGCCTCCAGGGTGACCAAGGCTGGGAACTCCCAACATCCAGGGGTATTCAGCATTTAGGAAGGATAGACAGAAAGGAAAAGGAGGCGGGGTGGCGTTGCTGGTTAAAGAGGAAATTAATGCAATTGTAAGGAAGGACATTAGCTTGGATGATGTGGAATCGGTATGGGTGAAGCCACGGAATACCAAAGGGCTGAAAACGCTAGTGGGAGTTGTGTACAGGCCACCAAATAGTAGCAGTGAGGTTGGGTACAGCATCAAACAAGAAATAAGGGATGTGTGCAATAAAGGTACAGCAGTTATCATGGGCGACCTTAATCTATATATTGATTTGGCTAACCTAACTGGTAGCAATGCAGTGGAGGAGGATTTCCTGGAGTGTATTAGGGATGGTTTTCTGGACCAATATGTCGAGGAACCAACCAGAGAGCTGGCCATCCTAGACTGGGTGATATGTAATGAGAAGGGACTAATTAGCAATCTTGTTGTGCGAGGCCCCTTGGGAAAGAGTGACCATAATATGGTAGAATTCTTTATTAAGATGGAGAGTGACAAAGTTAATTCAGAAACTAGGGTCCAGAACTTAAGGAAAGGTAACTTTGACGGTATGAGGCGGAATTGGCTAGATTAGACTGGCAAATGATACTTAAAGGGTTGACGGTGGATAGGCAATGGCAAACCTTTAAAGATCATATGGATGAATTTCAACAATTGTACATCGCTGTCTGGAGTAAAAATAAAACGGGGAAGGTGGCTCAACCATGGCTAACAAGGGAAATTAAGGATAGTGTTAAATCCAAGGAAAAGGCATATAAATTAGCCAGAAAAAGCAGCAAACCTGAGGACTGGGAGAAATTTAGAATTCAAAAGAGGTGGACAAAGGGTTTAATTAAGAGGAGGAAATTAGAGTACGAGAGGAAGCTTGCCGGGAACATAAAAACTGACTGCAAAAGCTTCTATAGTTATGTGAAGAAAAAAAGATTAGTGAAGACAAACATAGGACCCTTGCAGTCGGATTTGGATGAATTTATAATGGGGAACAAAGAAATGGCAGACCAATTGAACAAATACTTTGGTTCTGTCTTCACGAAGGAAGACATAAATAACCTTCCGGATGTACTAGGAGACCGAGGGTCTAGTGAGAAGGAGGAACTGAAGGATATCCTTATTAGGCAGGAAATTGCGTGAGGGAAATTGATGGGATTGAAGGCCGATAAATCTCCGGGGCCTGATAGTCCCAGAGTACTTAAGGTAGTGGCCCTAGAAATAGTGGATGCGTGGTGATCATTTTCCAACAGTCTATCGACTCTGGATCAGTTCCTATGGACTGGAGGGTAGCTAATGTAACACTACTTTTTAAAAAATGAGGGAGAGAGAAAACAGGTAATGATAGACCGGTTAGCCTGACATCAGTTGTGGGGAAAATGTTGGAATCAATCATTAAGATATGTGAGGAGGACGCTAAGAGGCTGCAGGGTGACTTGGACAGATTAGGTGAGTGGGCAAATACATGGCAGATGCAGAATAATGTGGATAAATGTGAGGTTATCCATTTTGGGGGTAAAAACACGAAGGCAGAATACTATTTGAATGGCGGCAGACTAGAAAAAGGGGAGGTGCAACGAGACCTGGGTGTCATGGTTCATCAGTCATTGAAAGTTGGCATGTAGGTACAGCAGGCGGTGAAGAAGGCAAATGGTATGTTGGCCTTCATAGCTAGGGGATTTGAATATAGGAGCAGGGAGGTCTTACTGCAGTTGTACAGGGCCTTAGTGAGGCCTCACCTGGAATATTGTGTTCAGTTTTGGTCTCCTAGTCTGAGGAAGGGCGTTCTTGCTATTGAGGGAATGCAGCGAAGGTTCACCAGACTGATTCCAGGGATGGCTGGGCTGTCATATGAGGAGCGACTGGATCAACTGGGCCTTTATTCACTGGCGTTTAGAAGGATGAGAGGGGATCTCATCGAAACATATAAGATTCTGACGGGACTGGACAAGTTAGATGCGGGAAGAATGTTCCCGATGTTGGGGAAGTCCAGAACCAGGGGACATAGTCTTAGGATAAGGGGTAGGCCACTTCGGACAGAGATGAGGAGAAACTTCTTCACTCAGAGAGTTGTTGACCTGTGGAATTCCCTGCCGCAGAGAAATGTTGATGCCAGTTCATTGGATATATTCAAGAGGGAGTTCGATATGGCCCTTACGGTTAAAGGGATCAAGGGGTATGGAGAGAAAGCAGGAAAGAAGGAATGATCAGCCATGATCTTATTGAATGGCGGTGCAGGCTCGAAGGGCCGAATGGCCTACTCCTGCACCTATTTTCTATGTTTCTATTAAGGATGAAATAGCAGCGCATTTGGAAAGCAGTGACAGGATCGGTCCAAGTCAGCATGGATTTATGAAAAGGAAATCATGCTTGACAAATCTTCTGGAATTCTTTGAGGATGTAACTAGTAGAGTGGACAAGGGAGAACCAGTGGATGTGGTGTATTTGGACTTTCAAAAGGCTTTTGACAAGGTCCCACACAAGAGACTGGTGTGCAAAATCAAAGCACATGGAATTGGGGGTAATGTACTGACATGGATAGAGAACTGGTTGGCAGACAGGAAGCAGAGTTGGGATAAACGGTTCCTTTTCAGAATGGCAGGCAGTGATTAGTGGAGTGCCGCAGGGCTCAGTGCTGGGACCCAGCTCTTTACAATATATATTAATGATCTAGAGGATGGAATTGAGTGTAATATCTCCAAGTTTGCAGATGACACTAAACTGAATGGCGGTGTGAGCTGTGAGGAGGACTCTCAGAGGCTGCAGTGTGACTTGGACAGGTTAGGCGAGTGGGCAAATGCATGGCAGATGGAGTATAATGTGGATAAATGTTGGGGGTAAAAACACGATGGCAGAATATTATCTGAATGGCGGCAGATTAGGAAAAGGGGAGGTGCAGCGAGACCTGGGTGTCATGGTTCATCAGTCATTGAAAGTTGGCATGCAGGTACAGTAGGCGGTGAAGAAGGCAAATGGTATGTTGGCCTTCATAGCTAGGGGATTTGAGTATAGGAGCAGGGAAGTCTTACTGCAGTTGTACAGGGCCTTGGTGAGGCCTCACCTGGAATATTGTGTTCAGTTTTGGTCTCCTAATCTGAGGAAGGACGTTCTTGCTATTGAGGGAGTGCAGCCAAGGTTCACCAGACTGATTCCAGGGATGGCTGGACTGACATATGAGGAGAGACTGGATCAACTGGGCCTTTATACACTGGAAGGATGAGAGGGGATCTCATAGAAATATATAAGATTTTGACGGGACTGGACAGTTTAGACGCGGGAAGAATGTTCCTGATGTTGGGGAAGTCCAGAACCGGGGACACAGGCTAAGGACAAGGGGCAGGCCATTTAGGACTGAGATGAGGAGAAACTTCTTCACTCAGAGTTGTTAACCTGTGGAATTCCCTGCCGCAGAGAGTTGTTGGTGCCAGTTCATTGGATATATTCAAGAGGGAGTTAGATATGGCCCTTACGGCTAAAGGGATCAAGGGGTATGGAGAGAAAGCAGGAAAGGGGTACTGAGGGAATGATCAACCATGATCTTATTGAATGCTGGTGCAGCCTCAAAGGGCCGAATGGCCTACTCCTGCACCTATTTTCTATGTTTCTAGGATTGCCTCCTACAATATCCCATGCTGTGGCAGGCAATCCTGCGAGGTAAATGGGTCTTAGTGGTGCATCAGAGTAAGGAGCTACTGTGGTGATGTTAATTGTAAAACTTACATTTTCTGTTGTGCAATTCCAAAGCTTGGCTGATGTCTAAAGTGGCTTTCCCTAGTAAAGCGTCAGATTTTATTGTATGATGGCTCCAGATTTTAAACTCCAATTTGGTGTGCGGTGTTACATTCCTGCATACAGAAAATAATTTGTTTGATTACTTATATGTTTGTGTGACACAATCAAGTGAAATAATAGAAGTTATATACTCAAGCATATCTTAATTCAGAAAGATCAAATGCATGCACTATGGCTGCATTAAACATTTTAAGGTAACAAATTAATGACTCCTGTAGTACACGAAAGGCGCTCTGTAGCTGGAAATTTTCTGACCTGACATTTTGACTATGAAGGTGTAGCTGCCAAAGACTGCTTAATGGGACAGTTCAAATCCTTTTGATCATTACAAATAAGTGGGGTTAAAAGTGGTCTTATTTTGATACTTGATAACCCAGAAATTAACTTTCTTCTACTCAATGGTATTCCATTTACTCCAAAAAACCAAAAAAGCCATACTAAAAACTAAGGGATCTGCGTAAGAGCTTAAAGCTTGGCGTGAGTAAGGAGCATTCGATGCATCAAGCTCACTTGATTGGCCATATATGATTATTCTATCATGACTTCCCCCAACCCAATCCTAGCCAGTACTGTAGTTTCCTGGGTTGGACAGTTGAGGATTGGCTGAACCCAGGTAAAGCCACAATCCCTGCTGTTTCTAACAAAGCTGCTTGGGGAAACACCCCTATGTTGCCTGCCAGTGAAGTCACTGAAACAGCTTAGCAGGAAGAAAAACTCAACTCAGTGCCAGCAAAAAAAAATTCCTCCTGGTTTTCTTCCCTTTTAGCATAATTTTTGTATTGTGCCTCAGCACAATTCCGAAAAATTCAATTTCACCAGCTGTGAAGCAATCCGCTGTGTAATTTTACAATAGGTTAGGAACATATCCTCAAGAAGGCATATATTAACATTTGTTATACATTGAAAATAATGTCATAGAAGGTTAATTATTCATTTTATAATTGTACTTACATTGTTAAGTGCTCATCCCATTTTGGATTGGAAGAACTATTTGATTTTGCAGATTTCTTTAGTTCTCCGTCTGCTGATAATTCCACATAGATTGCAGTTCCAAACCAATTCTTTCTTCTTTTTAATTTTGCAGAAGCAACTATTAAGTAAAATTGTGGTACAAATTTAAGTAAATGCATTTGGTAAATCTCTTACAACCCCAGTAGATGCAATAGAAGCTGTATTACACAAATCCTATTTGGACTGTAAAACACTGATCTGTATTACCAAATATTCAGCAATGAAAATGTATTTTTCTTAAAAACCTCACGCCACATTTAAATTCAAGGCTATAAACGGTTCCCCAATTCATCTTAAAATATATATTTTTGCAAAGCCACTATATTCACCCCGCAGACATTAATATCTTCTATTGCAATTTATGTTTAAATAATGATATACATGATTCAAAATTAATAAGATTTTTCTATTAATAGTAATGAATGTAAATATTTAGAGACATCATCAGTATTCTATTATCATTTAAAAAGAATCTGGATTAGCATTCTTCGACTTAAACATATTACGAACGTTCTGATAATCTCGCCTGACACAAGATAGCCAAATAAATGCAAGAACATAAGAATAGTCAAGAAGAAGAAAAGGCCTAAATCTCTCATCATGGTATTCAACTGTATTTTGACCACTAATAATTTTGCTAATAGTACCTTAATCGGCAGATTATTTCAATCATTTATCACTCTGGCTAAAACCGATTTTTACTGATTTCATTTGTTTACTTTTCATTAATTTAAAAGGCATGTCATCAGGTCCTACTTTTTTGTCTTACTTTGAATAATATTCTGGGTTTTGGGAAACCAATGTCTTCGGTCCCCGCCACAAGCTCCGTACCCAAACCATCAACTCCGTCCCTCTCTCTGGCAACTGTCTTGAGCCTGAACCAGACTGTTCACAATCTTGATGTCGTATTTGACCCTGACCCTGAAATGAGCTTCCAGCCATATATCCGTGCCCTCACTAAAACTGCTTTGTAACATCACCCGTCTTCGCCCCTGCCTCAGCTCATCTGCTGCTGAAGCCCTCGTCACCTCTAGACTAGACTATTCCAATGCACTCCTGACTAGCCTCAATTCTTCCACCCGCCATAAACTTAAGCTTCTCCAAAACTCTACTGCCCGTATCTTAATTTGCACCAACTCCCGTTCACCTACCACCCTGGGCTCGCTGACCTACACTGGCTCCCGGTTATGCAACGCCTCAATTTTAAAAATCTCATACTTTTTTTCAAATCCTTCCGTGGCCTCGCCCCTACCTATCTCTGTAACCTCCTCTAGCCTTACAACCCTCTAAGATAACTGCGCTCCTCAAATTCTGGCCTCTTGCCCATCCCCAATTTTAATCGCTCCACCATTGGTGGCCGTACCTTCAGTTGCCTAGGCCCTAAGCTCTGGAATTCTCTCCGTAAAGCTCTCTGCCTCTCTTTCTTCCTTTAAGACATTCCTTAAAACCTACCTCTTTCACCAAGTCTGCCCTAATATCTCCCTATATGGCCCGGTGTCAAATTTTGTTTTATAATGCTCTTGTGAAGCGCCTTGGGATGTTTTACTATGTTAAAGGCGCTACATAAATGCAAGTTTGTGTTGTTTTTCAGTTCCAGGTGCCACACTATAAAACAAGTGTGGTCTGACCAATGCATTGTGAAACCTTAGCACAACTTCAGTCAATTTGTATTCTACTATTCTAGGTATGTAACCTAATATTTCTATTAGTTTTTTATACATTGTATACACATTGAAAGTGATAAGCATACTATTACAGAGAGATCTATTTCCAATTCTCCTGCATTCATTTAATGGATTTTTTGGTCAAATTTTGTGTCTTATAATACTCCTGTGAAGTGCCTTGGGATGTTTTACTACATTAAAGGCGCTATATAAATATAAGTTGTTGCTGCTGTTGGATAATTTAGCAACACATGCTTCCTGTCAAAATCGGGTTCAGGAGTTAGAGACGATAGCTGATTGCACCCTGTGCTCGCTCCAGGATGGCTCCACGCTAGGATTAGAAACTTTCAAAGAGAACCCCTTAATTCCCTTCACTGTATAATCATGACCTATATTAAAATATTTTGCAACCTATTAGTCATACATGGGATCAGCCTGATTGCTCATCATACACAGGTGGCCGATGCATATAAATAATTTGGGCTAGACTTTCCACTAGGTGGCCAAGGCCCCAAAAAATGGGCCTTGTTCCAGCGATGTGGGACGTCTCAGCCAGGCCCATTGTTTTTTTTGCCATTTTCCACTCGGCCTTAGCACGGCGAAATCGAATGGGTGATGTGATTTTTTGGCATTCTCACAATTGCCTACCGAAAACGGAAGTCAAAGGAAAAAAAAGCTTCCCTAGCAACGCTATTCTGCGCATGTGTGGGATATATATTTTTTCTGGCTGACTGTCTTTCCCGCGTTTTTGGAGGTCAGGGGTCATCACACATGCTCAGAAGGCACAGGGAGGGTCAGAGAGAGAGAGAGAGAGTGGAGATCGAGAGAGAGGGGAAGACAGAGTTGCAGAGGAGAGAGAATTGTTTATTTTAGAAGGTTTTGGAGGTATAAAAGCTATATACATTTAACTACATTGTAAAAAATAGATTACTACTGTAACTTAATATAGTAAAATTTAATATCGTAAAATGTCATTGGAGGGTGACTCAGAAAGGAAAAGGGCAAAACCCTTCAGTGATGAGGCGAACGAGGCCCTGGTCAACGTGGTGCATGCCAGGTGGGACGACTTGACACGGGGTGGGCATGGGAAACCTCCACCCTGTGTCTACAGAAAAATATGGCAGGAGAGTCTGCATCCCACAAGGCGAGGATATCTGACCAGTGCTGGAAACGCTGGAATAGCTTGTTGGCAGCAGCAAGAGTAAGTTGTATTTTTTATTTCAAATGTTATATCTAATATTCTAATGATGATTGCAAATTTTGATTGGAACATTGAATTTCCTGCAGAGTTTAAGTTTGTCTTTCTTTATTGTATTCATTAATTAAGCCATGCTAACAGTAAGTTGCATTTTCCATTTCTAAAATATTTTACTGATGCATGCAAATTTTGAATCGAACATTGAATCTCCTGCATTGAACTCAAGTTTGTCATTCTTAAATGTTAATTACCAAGTCCATTAGCTTATGCCATGCCATGCTCTCTTCTCATTTGCAGAAGATATCTATCAACCGGGCAGAGCAGAGGAGGATGGGGTCGGCTCTGCTCAACTACAACCATTGTCAGAAATTGAGGAGCTTGTGGTCGCGCTAGTGGGACATGACAGCCATTTGGCCACCCCCATGGTCTGGCCGAACCCAGCCTTGAGTCTCGTGAGTAATGTGAACTGTGTAATGTGTCAAACAGTATTAAAAACATTTTTTAAATCTTAAATAAGTTCCGCATGTAATGTCCTGTAATTATAATGCAATATGCAATATACTTGTGATGTACTCTTGATATACTAATGATGTCATGGCAGGCCATGCAGTCATGCATGCATGCATGTGTGCAGCCCTTGTGCATAAGAAGCAGGGAATGTAGCCGTTACAGCTTTATGGGGTAGTGAAAAGTATTGATATGTAACGTCGCCTGGTAATGATCACCGTTATGTTCTAATAAGTTCTTTAAAAATGTAATTCATGTTTTTAAGGTCAACCTGAGAAGCTAGTGGCACTGCAGCCGTCCACTGCATCTTCAACAACCACCTCGGAGGAGGAACATCAACATTCAAATGAAGAGGAAGAAAACTTTCCTCACCTCTTGGAGGAGGACAAAGAGCAGGAGGAAAATGAAGCTGAATTATATCCAGAGCTGCTGGAATCGAGCATTGTTGTGCGGGGGGAAATGAACCTGCAGTCATCTTTATTGAGAATGGTGAGGCACCGGGACTAAGTGATGTGCAGCTGGTGACACCAAGGCGCAACATTTTGCACATGCCGATCCCACAGAGGTCGGGTCAGCGAGGTGAGCAATCGCCTACCTCAGACGGGCAGACTGAGTGCTCGATCTCCCTGTCCGGGAGATGGTCGCGACCTTATCCAGGGGTTCGAGGGGTTCTCCACGAAGTGTAGCCAGTTCAACACGAACTTCTCCAACTGGTCTTCCGTGCAAACTGGGTTAGCACAGCAGACCTTGGAGGCGATTCGGGAGCACACCGCCGCAACCAATGCCCTTCGGCATGCGTTGCTGGCTGGACATGACGCTGCACCCCAACGTGCCGTGTCGGCTCAGAGTGCGACCCCTAGCACTTCAGTGAATACAGAGGACACAGTTCCTCCTGACTCGGAAGAGGAGCCTCAGACTTCGGCTTCCACTCCGTCACCTCCACCACGGCAGGAAGTCTTGCTGTCGCACGCTGCACACCACGTTCCTATCGGTCTGCGGAGACCAAAACGGGCGGGTGGTGTAAAAACACGGGGTGGGAAAGGACCTGGAGGGAAACGTGGCCGCAGGTAGGAAGGGGGGGGGTTTGTTTGTAAAATTAATTGTTAATGTTTTTACAAATTTGTTCATTTGTTCATGGTTGTTTGAGCTGGGGGGGGGGGGGGGGAGGGGTGGGTTGGGGGAGGGCGGGGGGTGGGGGGGAGAGCGTCATTAAAAAAAATTCTTAAATTCGTTGTGTTAAATAAAAAAATTTATTGAGTTCAACAATTGTTGTGCCTTCTCTCCTTTTAAAGTTAAGCAGAACATTTAAACAATTATTCTGCATTATTTGAACGTTGTATTATTGTGACAAAAGTTTACTTAAGTTAAGCATTAATGTACATGCCAGGCCACTGCAAGCAAGACAGAAAGGTATCAACGCAAATGCAACTTTTGCTTAACTATAAATGGAAATGTAACTATCCACAATGAAAGGTCATGAAAAGCGTTCGTAAGTGAACTGCTAATGCAACAGCTTAGCAGCCGCATAACTGCCACTGAATACTGGTCTCGGTGGGGGGGGGGGGTTGGCACCGGGGCTAGATCGCCAGGCTGATTGCCCTCCCCTAGGTCTTCACCAGCCTCTTCTTCCGCCTCTTCCTCCTCGCCGGCTGGCTCTTCCAGGGCACAACGGACATGATTTTTGCAGCGCGACAGTTGCAGGAAAAATGCAGGGAACAGCGCCAGCCCTTATACATGGCCTTCTTCGACCTTACAAAGGCCTTTGATACTGTCAACCGCGAGGGTCTATGGAGCATCCTCCTCCGTTTCAGATGCCCCCAAAAGTACGTCACCATACTCCGTCTGCTCCACGACGACATGCAAGCCGTGATCCTTACCAACGGATCCATCACAGACCCAATTCATGTCTGGACCGGGGTCAAGCAGGACTGCGTCATCGCCCCAACCCTCTTCTCAATCTTCCTTGCTGCCATGCTCCACTTCACAGTTGATAAGCTCCCCGTTGGAGTGGAGCTAAACTACAGAACCAGTGGGAAGCTGTTCAACCTTTGCCGTCTTCAGGCCAGGTCCAAGACCACTCCAACCTCTGTCATCGAGCTACAGCACGAGGACGACGCCTGCGTGTGTGTACACACAGAGGCTGAACTCCAGGACACAGTCGATGTATTTACCGAGGCGTATGAAAGCATGGACCTTACGCTAAACATTAGTAAGACAAAGGTCCTACACCAGCCTGTCCTCGCCGCACAGCACTGCCCCCGAAATACGGCATGGCCCTGGACAACGTGGACCACTTCCCCTATCTCGGGAGCCTCCTATCAACAACAGCAGGCATTGATGATGAGATCCAACATCGCCTCCAGTGCGCCAGTGCAGCCTTCGGCCGCCTGAGGAAAAGAGTGTTTGAAGATCAGTCCCTCAAAACTGTCACCAAGCTCATGGTCTACAGGGCCGTAGTAATACCCGCCCTCCTGTATGGCTGAGACGTGGACCATGTACAGTAGACACCTCAAGTCGCTGGAGAAATACCACCAGCGATGTCTCCGCAAGATCCTGCAAATTCTCTGGAAGGACAGGCACACCAACATTAGCGTCCTCGTCCAGGCCAACATCCCCAGCATTGAAGCACTGACCACACTTGATCAGCTCCGCTGGGTAGGCCACATAGTTCGCATGCCAGACACGAGACTCCCAAAGCAAGCGCTCTACTCGGAACTCATCCACGGCAAACGAGCCAAAGGCGGGCAGAGGAAAGGTTACAAGGACACCCTCAAAGCCTTGCTGAAAAAGTGCGACATCCCCACTGACACTTGGGAGTCCTTGGCCATTGACCACCCTAAGTGGAGGAAGTGCATTCGGGAGGGTGCTGAGCTCCTCGAGTATCGTTGCCGAGAGCATGCAGAAATCAAGCGCAGGCAGTGGAAGGAGCATGCGGAAAACCAGGCTCCCTGCCCACCCTTTCCCTCAACGACTATCTGTCCCACCTCTGACAGAAACTGTGGTTCTCGTATTGGACTGTACAGCCATCTAAGAACTCATGCTAAGAGTGGGAGCAAGTCTTCCTCGATCCCGAGGGACTGCCTATGATGACTGGCTTTGGGGGTGGATGGGGGGGTGGCACCGGGGCTAGATCGCCAGGCTGATTGCCCTCCCTTCGGTCTTCACCAGCCTCTTCTTCCGCCTCTTCCTCCTCGCCGGCTGGCTCTTCCATCTCCCTTCCTTCTGGAGGTGGACCTGCAGCCCGATCTGGCATTACTTGTCCTCTCCTTATAGCTAGGTTATGCAGCATGCAACACACCACAATAAACTCAGCGACCTGGTCAGGGTGGTACTGTAGGCTGCCACCAGAATGGTCCAGGCATCTGAAGTGCTGCTTTAGGTCTCCAATTGTCTTTTCGACGCTATTTCGTGTCACTATGTGGCTTTCATTGTAACGCCTCTCTGCTTCAGTGACAGGACTACGTAGAGGGGTTATCAGCCAACTGGCAAGGCCATATCCCTTATCCCCCAGCATCCAACTGTGACTTTCTGGCTGATTGACAAACAGGTCAGGGATAGCACTCTCATGTAGGATGTGCGCAACATGGATGCTTCCAGGAAATGTAGCATTTACTGTCATAATTATTTGCTTGTGGTCGACAACAAGCTGCACATTTAGGGAGTGGAATCTCTTTCTGTTATGAAACACCTCGGCGTTCTTTAAGGGGGCTTTCAGGGTGATGTGTGTGTAGTCTATTGCTCCCTGCACCTAGAAACCCAAAGCCCTCCCAGTCTGTGCCTCCCTGGTCATAGGGAAGCTTATAAAGTCCATCCTGTGAGCGTAAAGGGCTTCAGTCACCTGTCGAATGCAGCAGTGTGTGGCGTGCTGAGAGATATGACAGATGTCGCCAGCTGAAACCTGAAAAGATCCCGAAGCGTGGAAGGCTGGGGCAGCAGTAACCTTCACCTCAACGGACAGTGCGGTTCTGATGATGCTGGAAGGCTGAAGATCCCCCTTGATGAGCTGGCAGATCTCATCGATGACTTCCTTCCGGAAGCATAGCCTCCTTAGACACGCGTTTTCTGTCAAGTTGAGGCAAAGATTGCGTTTCTTTGTATCTTCACCTCCTCTGTCCGCATTTCTCTGCCACCTCTTCGATTGATCCTTTCAGAAACCAACTTGTGAGCAATTACAAGTAATGGCGCAGAAAGCATAGGCCCCATCACTATCAATAATTATTTTCAATTGCTATAAATGAACTTAAGAACGTGAATCTATTAAACTACTCTATGTATTCCATAAAAAATGCCCAATCCACTGTAATACTACTGAGGATATTTAAAAATCTGAGCAGATCTATCTATGCAGGACACATAAATCACTCACAACCATCTAACATGTCTTTTTGGCTGTCACCCCCACTTCCTCCGATCTTCAAAATGGCGCCCGTGGTGCCCATTCCCTTCTGTAAGGCCTGGGAAAAGCAACTATTTCTCAGCGATGTTTTCGGCCTTACATCAGCTCGGCTTTGTGCCAGCGATGTGCCAAAAGTTGGGATGTACCTTGTGTGGGCGATCAGCTCGGCGAAGTAAGCCGAAACTGGAGGGCCTATTTTTCCGGCAATATTTCTGGCCTATTTTCCACTGTTTCCTCAAAATGGGTGCTAGAGGTCCATTTTGGGCGATAGATGGGCGATGTGAAGTGGAAAGAATAGCCCATAATGTTTTAAAAGCTATCAAATTTTAATGAAATGCCAATCATGTTAACATTATTTTGGTTTATTGAAAAGAGAAGCAAATATTAAGGTAATTATGTAAACATTAAAAGGCAAAATGTTAAAATTATCAGTAGAGTGTTGTTTTATTTAAAATGTAAAACATTCTTCAACATTAAATATAACATAATTATTATAAGGCCAGGGATATGGGGAAGGAGTGGGTGAGTGGGATTAACTGGATAGCTCTTCGAAAGTGCCGGTGCTGGGTCAATGGGCCGAGTGGCCTCCTTCTGTGCTGTGTACCATTCTATGATTTGATGATTCACTGACTGATTTATGTTTGTGGCTGTAAACCCACATAGATCAATTTTCTCGTAAATAGAGTTGAAAGTACGAAAATATGTCAGCATTTCCATTTCACCCTTCTCCATCATGAATTATTTTGTTTACTGAATCACATTGTTTAAGTCTGCATAGGTGTCTGTTCTCTATTTGGCATCCATTCACTGACTGTCTCCTTCCAATTGCTGTTACTGTACTCTGCATCAACAGACCATGGCCAAATCTATTGACAGTGTTGATGACGGATAGCGCTCGAAGTTTTGCTCAGCAATTCGAAAAATTGCAATTGACATCTGTTAATTCATGAAAACACTCAATGATAATGCCAAATTTGAGATAATCTCATGTTTGCTTAATCCAATAACATGCATTCGGAACAGTAATGCACTTTACCACATCGTGTCAATGTTGGAAAGCAATCAGATCCTCAGAGATTTTCTGTAGATAGCCTTCATACACTTTTTAATACCTTCACCCAACAGTTGGAGTTTAGATTTATGCTTGCACCTATTAATGTTTAATTTCAAAACTTTTGTTTAAGTGGAAGTTATCCTCAGTAGTACATTCCTATCAGTATTTGGGGGGTTATAGGGGATATCAACTTTAGTTTGGACACTGCTTGGAAGACAGCACTGGGCAGGGAATTACTTTGGTCTTTCTCCAATGACAGAAAGCCCCAATGTAGGTTAAACTTGAAGTATACAAGACAGGAATCAAAATAGTGCCCTGAAGCACTGGAGGCCTACCTAGCTCTGGTACCAAATTACAAAATCTACTATGGAGGGCTTATTGTTCCGATCTTACTCCAAGTGCATAATTTATTTGATGCCTACAATTTCCTGATCTGCACTCTTGGCAAGTGAGGCTCCATGCCAGCAGCATATATTTGGAACATTTATCCCGTGGTGTCCATCATCTCATAATTCCATGATGCATCACTCACTCAAGTGCACACTCACACACAGAATGTATCAGCAGGACCAGTGAAATTTTCATCTCAAAGCTCAGGTTCCACTCAGAACGGCAGGTTTATTTGGGAAAACTACTCAGGCTCCCTGCCCCTGCTACTCAGTTCACAATGACGCTCTTGTACCCTCCAATTCAAGCTGGTTCTCTTTTCCACAGAGGTTTATGCTGGCACTCTTTCTCTCTTTCCTCCGCCCAATTCAAACTGGCACTTGCCTTCATCCCACACCCCAAGTAGCACTCTCAGCTTCTCCCCTCGCAAAGCACTGCCTCCCGCTTCCCCTCTCTTTCTGTTCCATTTCCATCCATTTTCTTCCCTTTTCCTCCCCTCATTCATTTTCTCCCTACTTTCCCACTCACGGCCAACCATTTTTGCATGAACATTCATTTCCCCCTTCTCTTCCCCTCCATTTGCTTCTTTTTCTCACACTTTTTTGCTGCTGCTCATGGAAGTTATTTTGGTCTCTGCAAATTATAGACAGGAACTCCTGTTGTCAGCAAAATTCCTGTCTACAGAATGTAGTGCGCAGGACCAGTTCCATTCATAGCTAGACTCTCATAGGAACAATAGTGAGGGGAGAGGGGCCCCATCTATACTGATATTTAATCAGTAAATGCTGATAAGTAAACCAGGCCCACCAAACACTGATTAGCAATATCATATTGGAGCAACATTTAATTGAAGACATTTCGCAACATTAAGGGGAAAACACACACACTTCCGTAAAAGTTCCTGGCACTTTTGTTCCAACTTTGATTGGATTGCATAGCTCGCTTAAATCTTATTTAATATCAATGTAGGCTAAAACAATTTTTAATTAGTGCAAAAACTGTCAAATTCATAGTCATTTATGATGGCAATGCTTCAAGTTCTTTTTTTTTTAAAAAACAGAAATTGTGGGAGTTACTCATCGTAACAGAAGAGAATGTAATTTTAAGTACAGCAATGCAAAGCCAAAAGCTGAAATGTGATCATGTTCAGACTCGTTTACAAAACAAAAGCTATTCTATGATAGCAGCGCAAAGACTAAAGTGTTTCTAGTTTTTGATATGGTAGATATACAAACAATGTTTATAATTGCTTTAATAACTAACATAAGATCAGTCTTTTTTGGTGAATGGGTAGTTAATAAACCTAACCTTCAATATATTATTCACTCCCTTATTTTATGATTGTAATTAGGTTAAAGTCCAGTAAGCCAAGAGATTGGGTAGCGCAGTGGGTTCGCACACATTCTTATCATCCCTGAAATTCAGTTCAAAATTCATCCCAGGCATATCATAAGAACATAAGAACACAAGAAATAGGAGCAGGACATCTGGCCCCTCGAGCCTGCTTCGCCATCATGGCTGAACTTCTACCTCAACTCCACTTTCCTGGACTGTGGGATGCCTACTTGACTGTTGTAAATTTTCTAGTTCTCACACAAATTGGTATTAGTGTGTTCCTAACACAGATGAGGCTGCACACAGGGAGGTTAAAGTAACAGTGACCTCAGTCTTTAATACAACACTCCAGATTGAGGTACAGGCCTTAGGGGCTGGCTTATATACAGTGCTCCTAAGGGATGCTGGGATCCCTTGGGACTTCAGGGGATGAGCTCCCTGGTGGCGGAACATGGGAGTGCATGCTTTACAGATACACAACATCACTCCCCCTGCAAAGTCAAAGTGAAAACTATTTACAAGGTGAGGAGGTCGGGAGCCTTTCTTTCCCTGGTGGACTGCCTCGGTACAAATGTCTGTTCTAGTGTGTTGGCTGTGCCCTCGCTGGGCTGGCATGTTGTTGGCCCTGCAGGGCTGCGAGGTGAGCCTGGCCTTGCTGGGCTGTTGGGCGTGATGGGTTCGATTTCCTGGTCCGACGTGGTGTCGTTGATCCTTTGGGTGTGTGTTGTGGGCTCAAAAAAGATGGTGTCTGCTGTGGGTTGTTCATGGCAGTCTGTGAACCGCAGCCTCGTTTGGTCCAGGTGCTTTCTGCAAATTTGTCCATTGTCTAGTTTGACTACAAACACCCTATTCCCTTCTTTAGCTATCACCGTGCCCGCGATCCACTTGGGACCATGTGCATAGTTTAGCAAATACACGGTCATTCAGATCAATTTCGTGTGACACAGTGGTGCGACCATCGTTTACATTTTGTTGCTGTCGTGTATTCAACTATCATTGTAACCCATGTATAAGCTGACCTAAGTTGTACACCTTGAGAACATTGACCACAAGGGGCGAACTTGTGGGAGACACTCCTAACCTGGACTTTCAGGTATAAAAGGGGAAGCTCCACCCACCTTCATCACTTGAGGTCTTGGCAATAAAGGTAACTGGTCACAGAGTGACCTTCTCTCAAGTATGGGCCTCGTGTGCATTTATACTGTATAGTAAGGACATATCAGTTGCTGCAGCCTGCTCTCTACCTGATCATGCAGGTTGGGGTGAACCAGCGAGAGTCTGGTTTTAAGTGTCCTTTTCATGAGTAGCTCTGCTGGGGGCACCCCTGTGAGCAAGTGGGGTCTCGTGCGGTAGCTGAGCAGTACTCAGGACAGGCGGGTTTTGAGTGAGCCTTCTGTGACTCGTTTAAGGCTCTGTTTGATGGTTTGTACTGCCCGCTCTGCCTGCCCATTGGAGGCTGGTTTAAACGGGGCCGAGGTGACATGTTTGATCCCATTGCAGGTCATGAATTCTTTAAATTCGGCACTGGTGAAACATGGCCCGTTGTCACTGACCAGTATGTCAGGCAGGCCATGGGTGGCAAACATGGCCCTCAGGCTTTCAATGGTGGCGGTGACGGTGGTTCCCGACATTATTTCACATTCAATCCATTTTGAAAAAGCATCCACCACCATCAGGAACATTTTACCGAGAAACGGGCCTGCATAGTCGACATGGATCCTCGACCATGATCTGGAGGACCAGGACCACAAACTTAGTGGTGCCTCTCTGAGCGCGTTGCTCAACTGAGCACACACGATGCATTGCCGTACACAGGACTCTAAGTCAGAGTCGATACCGGGCCACCACACAGGGGATCTGGCTATTGCTCTCATCATTACTATACCCGGGTGTGTGCTGTGGAGATCCGAGATGAACATCTCCCTGCCCTTTTTTGGAAGCACTACACGGTTACCCCACAACAGACAGTCTGCCTGAATGGATAACGCGTCCTTTCGCCGCTGGAATGGCTTGATTAGCTCTTGCATTTCAACGGGGATGCTGGCCCAGCTCCTATGCAATAGTTTTTTACTAGGGACAGCAGAGGAGCTTGGCTGGTCCAAGTCCTAATCTGGCGGGCCGTGACAGGTGATTTATCATTTGCAAACGCTTCCATGACCATCAACAAGTCTGCGGGCTGCGCCACCATCAACAAGTTTGCAGGCTGCGCCATTTCCACTCCCGTGGTGGTCAATGGTAGCCAACTGAGAGCATCCGCACAGTTCTCGGTGCCTGGCCTGTGGCGGATGGTATAGTTATACGCTGATAGCGCGAGTGCCCACCTTTGTATGCGGGCTGAGGCATTAGTATTTATCCCCTTGTTTTCAGCGAACAGGGATGTGAGGGGCTTGTGATCGGTATCCAGCTCAAATTTGAGGTCAGACAGGGACTGATGCATTTTCCTTACCCCGAACACACACGCTAATGCCTCTTTCTCAATCATGCTGTAGGCCCTCTCGGCCTTAGACAAGCTCCTGGAGGCATAGGCGACAGGTTGCAACTTCCCCACAACGTTAGCTTGTTGTAATACACACCCGACTCCGTACGACGACGCGTCACATGCTAGCACAAGTCTTTTACATGGGTTATACAATACAAGCAGCTTGTTGGAGCATAAAATGTTTCTGGCTTTCTCAAAAGCAATTACTTGGTTTTTTTCCCCCATATCCAGTTCTCACCTTTGCGCAATAACACATGTAGGGGCTCGAAGAGGGTGCTTAACCCCAGTAGGAAGTTACCAAAATAGTTGAGGAGTCCCAGGAACGACCGCAGCCGTGACGTATTGTGGCCTGGGCGCGTTCCTGATAGCCTTTGCCTTTGTCTTGGCGTCTGTGGGCCGAATGCCATCCGCCACTATCTTTCTCCCCAAAAACTCCACTTCTGTTGCCATGAAGACGCATTTCAACCTCTTCAGCCGCAGCCCTATGCGATCCAGTCGCTGGAGGACCTCCTCCAGGTTTTGTAGGTGCTCGGCGGTGTCCCGACCCGTGACCAATATGTCGTCCTGAAAGACCACAGTGTGTGTGGTACCGACTTGAGTAGGTTCTCCATGTTTCTCTGGAAGATCGCTGCAGCCGACCGAATTCCAAATGGGCATCTGTTGTAGATGAACAGTCCCTTGTGCGTGTTGATGCAGGTGAGGCCCTTCGAAGACTCCTCCAGCTCCTGCGTCATGTAGGCCGAAGTCAGGTCGAGCTTGGTGAACGTCTTGCCTCCTGCCAGCGTCGCAAATAGGTCGTCTGCCTTAGGTAGCAGGTATTGGTCCTGTAGCGAGAAATGATTAATAGTTACTTTATAATCGCCGCAAATCCTGACCGTGCCATCATTTTTTGAGTACTGGAACAATCAGACTGGCCCACTCGCTGAATTCCACTGGGGAGATGATGCCCTCGCGTTGCAGCCTGTCCAGCTCGATTTCCATTCTCTCCCTCATCATATGAGGTACCGCTTGCGCCTTGTGGTGAATGGATCGTGCCTCTGGGATTAAGTGGATCCGCACCTTCACCCCGGAAAAGTTTCCAATGCCTGGCTCAAAAAGGGAAGGAAATTTGTTCAGAACCTGGGTACCTGAAGCCTCATCAACATGTGATAGTGCTCGGATGTCATCCCAGTTCCAGCGGATTTTGCCCAGCCAGCTCCTTCCGTGCAGTGTGGGGCCATCGCCCGGGACAATCCAGAGTGGTAGTTCGTGCACCGTCCCCTCATAGGTGACCTTGACCATGGCGCTGCCCAGGACAGTGATAAGCTCTTTGGTGTACGTTCTCAGTTTCGTGTGGATGGGGCTCAGGGCTGGTCTGAATGCCTTGTTGCACCACAGTCTCTCAAACATCTTTTTACTCATAATGGATTGGCTAGCACCAGTGTCCAGTTCCATGACTACGGGTAAGCCATTCAATTTTACATTGAGCATAATAGGTGGACATTTCGTCGAAAATGTGTGCACCCCGTGTACTTCAGCATCTGCCTCCTCTCTCTGAGGCTCTAAATTGCTTTGATCTACCGATCTTCCTCTGCCACGTGGTGGTTAGCAGGTTTTGTAGAGCTTGCAGCTCATTTGCAAGCTCGTTGGAGGTGCCCCATTGTTCCACAGCTCTTGCAAAAATACCTTCTGAAGCGGCATGAATAGGCTGAATGGAAGCCTTCACAACGCCAAGGTGTGAATTGCCTTGCATTCATCCTTTGTTGGGGACTCTGAGTCATCTGGGTCACCTGAGGCCTGTTGGCAGTTGCAGACTCATGATTTCTGCCCTGTACATTTCTGCTCGCAAACACAGTTCCAGTTAATTTATGAACATTGCTAGCACTTGTGTGCTGAGAGATTTGTTTGGTGTTATCACTGGTGGACATAACCGCCTGTGCTATCACAATGGCCTTACTGAGGGTCGGTGTCTCTACAGTCAAAAGTTTTCGTAGGATGGTCTCGTGGCCAATGCTCAGTACAAAAAAGTCTCTGAGCATTTGCTCCAGGTAGCCATCAAACTCACATTGTCCTGCAAGTCGCCTTAGCTCGGCGACATAGCTCGCCATTTCCTGACCTTCAGATCGCTGGCACGTGTAGAACCGATACCTCACCATCAGCACGCTCTCATCAGGTTAAAATGCTCCCGAACCAGTATACACAGCTCTTCATATGACTTATCTGTGGGTTTCACCGGAGCCAGAAGATTCTTCATGAGGCTGTAGATCGGTGCCCCGCAGACTGTGAGGAGGACCGCTCTCCTTTTTGCAGTGCTTCCTTCTCCGCCCAGCTCGTTGACTACAAACTACTGGTCTAGCCATTCGACATAGGCTTCCCGGTCCTCGCCCTCCGAGAACTTCTCCAGGATGCCCACAGTTTGCTGCATCTTTGTGTTGTATTCGTATTCTCGTCGCCAGTTATTGTGTTCCTAACACAGATTCGGCTGCACACGGAGGTTAAAGTAACAGTGACCTCAGTCTTTAATAAGACAGTCCAGAGTGAGGAACAGGCCTTAGGGGCCGGCTTATATACAGTGCTCCCAAAGGATGCTGGGATCCCTTGGGACTTCAGGGGATGAGCTCCCTGGTGGCGGAACATGGGAGTGCATGCTTTACAAATACACAATAGGTATCATGGGATGAAACTAATTGCTAAAAGGTGTTAAACAAAATGAGTCTTAGCTCAATTCCTAATGGGCAAAGTCATGTTTTGCTATGGGACCACAGTTTATTACAATTTGTGTGGGAACTAGAACATTTACAATAATGAAGTAAACACGCTATTAAATTGGAATTAAGGCACATCATTGAAACAGAGGGCAGATTATTTAAACATTTGGCTGTGCTTTTGATGTTGAACTTAGAGGACAAAAGTGGGGGAAAGAATTTCAAATTGCAGCAATTTTGGGCCCAAATTTCCCAAACCCTTTTTCCGGCGCACTCTCTCTCGAGATGCGCCGACTTCATGCGCTCAAAACGGCGCCAAAAAACTTACTGACGATTCTGGTTGCTCTGCTGTGTGTCTCGGGTCCTGGAGCGGTGTTTCTCATGGAGTGGGGGGCAGAGCTACAGCCCTGCACTGAAAACAGTGCCGGCAGCTGCGCGCATGCGCAGTGGAGTCTGTGCGCATGCGCAGCAGCTCTTTGCCCTCCCAGCGCATCCTGCAAGCTGTGAGCCGGACCCGATGCTCGCTGCCCCTATCCCTGGCCAAAGCGACGACCCGATAATCTTCAACAGCACCTCCCAATAAAACATAGGTCAGCAGGCAGCAGTGTGGAGAGAACGCTGCATTTTGTGTGGGCACGTTAAATCGTTATGACCCAACACTGATTCAGTTTTGCCTGGAGAGAAGTCCAGTCCCTCGGAGAGAAGTCCAGTCCCTCGGAGAGAAGTCAAGTTCCTCGGGGGGGGCTGAGTTAGGAAGGTAGGACTTAAGTTTCATTTTTTATTTATTTATTTTTTATTTATTATTGATGGTTTTTATGCTTCTTTAATGTTATTGTGAAGATGTTTAGTGCTTTTCAAGATCCTCTGTGCTTCCCTCCCCCGCCGCCCCCCCACCCCCCCCCAATCTCTGGCCACCTGCATTGATTTCTTAACTCTCCACAAGGGTTTCTGTGCGGCCACATACGCTGGCCTAAGTTAGTTTGGAGCAACTATTAGCTGTCCAAACTGGCTTAAATGGCCAAAACAGGCGTAGGTGGCTGGTAATGCCCCCTTTTGAAAAAAAAACGATAAACTAAAAAAAATCCTAACTAACTCACTTACACTGGTGCAAATTAAATGTGCAGATTGGGGATTTTTAAGATACTCCAGAAAAATCAAGTTGCTCCAAAAAAAAGGGAGCAACTCCTGGCCAAATTTGGGCCAATATCTTAACTTTCGACAAGGTCCCACACAAGAGATTAATGTGCAAAGTTAAAGCACATGGGATTGGGGGTAGTGTGCTGACGTGGATTGAGAACTGGTTGTCAGACAGGAAGCAAAGAGTAGGAGTAAATGGGGACTTTTCAGAATGGCAGGCAGTGACTAGTGGGGTGCCGCAAGGTTCTGTGCTGGGGCCCCAGCTGTTTACATTGTACATTAATGATTTAGATGAGGGGATTAAATGTAGTATCTCCAAATTTGCAGATGACACTAAGTTGGGTGGCAGTGTGAGCTGCGAGGAGGATGCTGTGAGGCTGCAGGGTGACTTGGATAGGTTAGGTGAGTGGGCAAATGCATGGCAGATGAAGTATAATGTGGATAAATGTGAGGTTATCCACTTTGGTGGTAAAAACAGAGAGACAGACTATTATCTGAATGGTGACAGATTAGGAAAAGGGGAGGTGCAAAGAGACCTGGGTGTCATGGTACATCAGTCATTGAAGGTTGGCATGCAGGTACAGCAGGCGGTTAAGAAAGCAAATGGCATGTTGGCCTTCATAGCGAGGGGATTTGAGTACAGGGGCAGGGAGGTGTTGCTACAGTTGTACAGGGCATTGGTGAGGCCACACCTGGAGTATTGTGTACAGTTTTGGTCTCCTAACCTGAGGAAGGACATTTTTGCTATTGAGGGAGTGCAGCGAAGATTCACCAGACTGATTCCCAGGATGGCGGGACTGACCTATCAAGAAAGACTGGATCAACTGGGCTTGTATTCACTGGAGTTCAGAAGAATGAGAGGGGACCTCATAGAAACGTTTAAAATTCTGACGGGGTTAGACAGGTTAGATACAGGAAGAATGTTCCCAATGTTGGGGAAGTCCAGAATCAGGGGACACAGTCTAAGGATAAGGGGTAAGCCATTTAGGACCGAGATGAGGAAAAACTTCTTCACCCAGAGAGTGGTGAACCTGTGGAATTCTCTACCACAGAAAGTTGTTGAGGCCAATTCACTAAATATATTCAAAAAGGAGTTAGATGAAGTCCTTACTGCTAGGGGGATCAAGGGGTATGGCGAGAAAGCAGGAATGGGGTACTGAAGTTGCATGTTCAGCCATGAACTCATTGAATGGCAGTGCAGGCTAGAAGGGCCGAATGGCCAACTCCTGCACCTATTTTCTATGTTTCTATGTTTAATGAGCACACCAAAAAAAATATAAAGAAAATAAAAGGGAAAAGTCCTGAAAGCCACACTCGTGCACAAGTCATTTACCTGCATTTTAGAGGGCATAAAACATGCAGAAAAAGGTGATTGTCCAATTGACCTTTTCCTGATATAAAAATCATCAAAAATAAAGTTTTAAAAAGTGAGCCAAAGCTGACAGTAGTCTTTGGCTCAATCAAATCCAGATTGAATGCTTTGAAGTAATGCTGCCAATCAATTCCAAGTTGGATCTATCATAATCCTGCAATCTTGTATTACAGTAGTACTAATATTTGAGTGTATGCATTTACATAATTGCAAGTTTTGTATCTAGTAGGAATAGTCGTGTCATACATCAGCAAAAATTAGAAACATTTAAGATAATGAAAGGGATAGACAAGATAGAGGCAGAGAGGTTGTTTCCACTGGTCGGGGAGATTAGAACTAGGGGGCACAGCCTCAAAATACGGGGGAGCCAATTTAAAACCGAGTTGAGAAGTAATTTCTTCTCCCAGAGGGTTGTGAATCTGTGGAATTCTCTGCCCAGGGAAGCAGTTGAGGCTAGCTCATTGAATGTATTCAAATTACAGATCGATAGATTTTTAACCAATAAGGGAATTAAGGGTTACAGGGAGCGGGCGGGTAAGTGGAGCTGAGTCCACGGCCAGATCAGCCATTATCTTGTTGAATGGTGGAGCAGGCTCGAGGGGCTAGATGGCCTACTCCTGTTCCTAATTCTTATGTTTTTATGACTGGCTAAATTGAGTATGTAGGAAAAAATTGAGCAAGCAAATCAGATTTTTCCACCCAAATCTACCATTCACTACCACAAAACAGATCAAATTGCTCAAATAATAGCTTCAAGTTTTTATCACATACAGGTTGAGCGTCCAAAATCCGGAGTTCCAAAATTAGTAATGTTCCGGAATCCAGGACAATTCGTGGCGGGGTCGTCCGAAATCCGGAAAATGTTCCGAAATCCGGACCCGCCGCTCTCCTTCCACCTCTCCCCCCCCCCCCCCCCCGCTCTTTCCTCCCCCGCCGCCCGACCCCCCCCACCCCGAACTCACCCCACCTCCGCCTTGGCCGCCCGACCTCACCCTGCCTCGGACGCCGCCCGACCTCACCCTGCCTCCCCCGCCGCCCGACCTCACCCTGCCTCGGACGCCACCCGACCTCACCCTGCCTCGGACGCCGCCCGACCTCACCCTGCCTCGGACGCCGCCCGACCTCACCCTGCCTCGGACGCCACCCGACCTCACCCTGCCTCGGACGCCACCCGACCTCACCCTGCCTCGGACGCCGCCCGACCTCACCCTGCCTCAGCCGCCCGACCTCACCCTGCCTCCTACTTAATGGCGTGGAAGCAAGTCATCCTCGTTTCGAGGGACTGCCTATAATGATGATGATGATGATGATGATGATGAAGTGTGCATTTGTCACACTTCATTACAGATGCAAAGTATTTTCTTTTAAAAAGGAAGCAAAGCATTTCATGTTAATTTTTTTCTTGACCTGGTCCCAGATATTTAGAAGCAGTTACAATTTTCCTTTTACTGACCCAAGATAATTACAACAAATCACTGTTTTGGACCTATTTAGACCAATTCCCACAGGGAGTACTTGAGTTTACAAGGAATTAAACATCACAACTGTGCTCTGGATTTAAGACCATCCTTGAGCAGTGCCACAAGAGAATCTCTAGTATTGAACACTATTACTGATCTTATTTTCTCAGGTTAAAACTTAAATTCACCAATAATTATGGGACTGGTTTATTTCTTTATAAGAAGTTCTTGTGTAGTTTTAAGCAAAATATCTTGGAAAGAAGAAAAAATAACATACCAGTTACATGCAACTGTGATCTTCCATTTTGATTGTTACTTGAACAGGCTGTGGCCATGTCACAGGCTGCAATGTTTGCCTACAAAGGAGGAAAATTAAACAATAAAAGTTGTCAAATATCCACATAATTAGCTAAATTATTGCCTTTCTCAGAGCATTTTTCATTCCTGCTCACTTAGAATTATAAAGCAGTGAAAGATTTATTTAAATAGCGCCTTTCACGAGTTCAGAACTTTGCAACACTCTTTACAGCCAATGAAGTACTTTTGAAGTGTAGTCACTCTTATAAAGTAGGAAACTCTGCAACCAATTTACACCCAACACAGCAAACTCCTACAAACAGTAATGTGATAATGACTCGATAATGGGCTAGACTTTCCACTTTGCTGGCTATTGCCCAAAAAACAGGCAATGTTCCAGCCTTGGCAATGTGTCAGCCTTACTGATCACTGGCACATCGGCCAGTTTTTGGTCCGTGATTTTCGCCTTGGCGATAGCCCAGCGATGTTAAATGGACGAAGCGATAGGCCAGCGATGTTACGTGGGCCCAGCAATAGGCCAGCGATGTAGAAGGCAAAAGCTTCTTTCGCAACCGCCTTCTGCACGTGCGATTTTTTTTTCGGTGGACAGCTTTTCCCGCGTTTTGGGAAGTCAGGGATCATCCACACATACGCAGAAGGCCATTTGTGGTGGGGGAGAGAGAGAGGAGGAGAGAGAAAGCAGTGGAGGAAAGAGAATGAGTGAAAAGTAGAAGAGGAAAAAGAGATAAAGAAAATAGATTAGAAGTGATTTATTTAAAAAACAGAGCACACAATAACAAGAGAATAGTGATATAAAAGGCAAATAGAGAAAATATAGATAAAAAGGAAAATACAATATAATGTCCTCATCGGACAGTGTGGAGGGGGGTCGCAAGAGGGCAAAGCCTTTTTCTGATGAGGCGAACGAGGCCCTCGTTCAGGAGGTGCACTCCAGGTAGGTCGAGCTAACCCGGGGTGGCATTGGGAAACCTCCACCTCGGGCCTACAGAAAAATATGGAGCCAGATTGCGGACGTCGTCTCCTCAGCGTCCCACGAGGCGAGGGGGCCCGACCAATGCCGCAAGCGTTGGAACAGCCAGATTGCGTCAGCAAGAGTAAGTACAGATTTTATATTGAATTGATGAACATGGTAATTATAATTTTAATATTAAATCTCCTGGATTGAATTATATTTTGTACACAGTGGAACACTTTTGTACATTGACTCCTGTCATTGCCGACTTCAATGGAGATTATATTCGAGAGAGATGTTTGTGTCAATCATTAGCTCCTATCCCCGATATTTGTTATAACTGTGCATAAATTGTGGATTAAAAACCCCATTAGCATATACAGTTGAAAAATTTTGTCTTTCCATGTTAGTACCTATAGCTTATGCCATACACTTTGCAACTTTTGCAGAGGAAGATATCAAACAGCAGAGCACAGCAGAGACGCACCAGGAGGGGACCCTGCTGCAAAACAGCAGCTAACTGGGATCGAGGAGCGTGCGGTGGCTCTGGTTGGGAGCCACAGTTGAGCGGCCACCTCCCGTGGATCTGCCGAGCCCTCTGATGTGTCACGTGAGTAATGGGTCAAGTAGCGTTAAAAGTAATGTAACGTCGTTTCATTACAATATACGAATGTATGCTCCTCTTAATCAATCTATCTCCGACTGATCCTGCCTACACAGCTCTCTGTGTTACTCAATTCCACATAGATGTACTACTATATGTACTAACAAATGATGCATTGTTATGTAACGTTTCATGGTCTTATTTATTGCAGTAGTGATGCTCCTACTTCGTATGTCAGTGCAGTGCAAAAATGTATACCCTTCCATTCCAATAAGCTCAATTCTGTTTTGCAGATCCTACCACATCGATGCGCATGGAGGCAAGAGCTGCTGAATCCTCATTCATGCAAGAGGTCCTAACAGGTGGCGAGGAGGAGGAGGAAGAAGACTATGAACACCAGGCCAGATTACCAACCTCTGAACTGGAAGCGAATATGGAGAAGGAGAAGGATGAAGAAACCAGCTCGTCATCTGTTGGACCTGTGGCCATAACGTCGGCATCTTCGACAGAAGAAGCAGCGGGACCAAGCGGCATGCAGCTGGCGACGCCAAGACGAACATTAATGCCCTCGCAGACCCCACGGAGGTCACGTCAACGAGTAGAGCACATGCCTACCCTGGCCGATCGCATGGAGGGCTTGGCTCAACTGTGCAAGGAGATTGTCGCGATAAGTCGCAACCATCTCCAGGCGTTTGTGGCCTTCACAAAGGCCTTCTCCCAGGTGTCACAGCAGATGCTCGTGGAGATGCGTGAGCAGACGCCGTCACCAATGCCTTGCGGCATGCATTGATGGCAGAACACGGCGCTGCACCTGAACGTGCCGTGATGCCACAGATCGCAAACGCCAGTACGTAAGCATGTCAGGAGGAAGCAATTCCTTCTGACTTGGAAGGCGATCCGCCTGCTTCGCTTTGCCCTCCTGCAGCTCCCCCCCAACAGGCAATCGTGCCACCAGCTCCCCCACCATGGCAGGAAGTCTTGCCGTTGCCAGTTACATGCCCGCGACGTCTCGGTGCCAACCGGGGACCAAATTGGGCGGGTGGGGTTAATGTATGGGGTGACAGAGGGTCTGGAGGGAAATGTGGCTGCAGGTGCTAACATCTTTTGGTTATTGTTACTGTTAATGTTTGTTGTTGTTGTTGTACTGTTTTACTGCTGGGGTGTGGTTTGGGGAGGTTGGGTGGGTGGGTTGTTGTTGTTGTTATCATAATATAAATTTTGTTTGTTAAGTAAAAATTTTTGATTACAATTGTTGTGCATTTTCTTATAATAACGTAATAGCGGTCGCAGACTAACACGTGGGCGTAGGAGGAGACCTTACAGCCGAAGAACTTACAGGGAAAAACAATCTTACCACAACTTGTCTGATAACACATGCCTTCGGAGGCTGCGCTTCTGAAAGGAGGTCATCGATGAGATATGCCAGCTCACCAAGGGGGATCTGCAGCCTACCAGCACCATCAGGACCGCACTGCCTGTTGAGGTAAAAATTGTTGTAAAACAATGGCCGGCCGGACCAGGCAAGGATGTAACGTAACTCAACGCAAACATTGTTTTGCGATAGCTGTAACTGTAACTGTGACTGTCCACAATGTAAGTTCATGCAAAGCATTCATTTATGAGCTGCTCACGCAACAGTTTTGGAGCCGAGTAATTCTCAAGGGTTTTTTCCAGTCTTGCGGGTGGGCGTGGGGGCATGGGTTCATTGTCCTCCCCGAGGTGCTCATCAGCCTCCTCCTCCTGTTCCTCGTCGTCTACCTCTTCGGCCTCCAATCCTTCTTAAGGTGTACCGGCAGCCCCATCTGGCAAATGTTGTCCTCTCCTTATAGCTAGGTTATGTAACATGCAGCACACCACAATAAACTCAGCGACTTGGTCAGGGTGGTGCTGTAGGCTGCCTCCAGAGTGGTCCAGGCATCTGAAGCGCTGCTTTAAGACTACAATTGTCTTTTCAACGATGTTGCGTGTAGCTATGTGGCTTTCGTTGTAACGCTTCTCAGCTTCAGTAACGGGATTATGCAGGGGGGCCATGAGCCAGCTGGCACGGCCATATCCTTTATCCCCCAGCATCCAACCATGGCCTTGTGGCTGACTGTCAAACAGGTCAGAGAAAGCACTCTCACGCAGAATGTGTGCATCATGGATGCTACCTGGAAAATTAGCATTAACTGCCATGATAATTTGGTTGTGGTCGACAACAAGCCGCACATTCAACGAGTGAAATCCCTTTCGGTTACAAAACTCCCTGGGTTTTGTAGAGGTGCTTTCAGGGCGATGTGCGTGCAGTCTATTGCTTCCTGCACCTTGGGGAAGTTTGCTATTCTCGAGAAACCCAAAGCCCTCCCGGTCTGTGCCTCCCTGGTCATAGGGGAGCTTATAAAGTCCATCGTGCGAGCGTAAAGGACTTGAGTCACCTGTTGAATGGAGCAGTGTGTGGCGTGCTGAGAGATACCACAGATGTCGCCAGCTGAAGCCTGAAAGGAGCCCGATGCGAAGAAGGATAATGCTGCAGTAACCTTTACCTCAACAGGCAGTGCGGTCCTGATGGTGCTGGTAGGCTGCAGATTCTCCTTGATGAGCTGGCATATCTCATCGATGACCTCCTTTCAGAAGCACAGCCTCTGAAGGCATGTGTTATCAGACAAGTTGAGGTAAGATTGTTTTTCCCTGTAAGTTCTTCGGCTGTAAGGTCTCCTCCTACGCCCACGTGTTAGTCTGCGACCGTTACGATTGACCACTTCGCTAAACCCTTCACTTAACTCAAGCTCAGACGCCAGCAGTTGTGCACTTACAAGTAATGGTAGAGAAGCTACAGGCCCCATCACTTTAATCACTATTATTATTACTTTCACTGCTGATATAAATGCCCTTTCTACTACTAAACTGACCTTTCTACTAAAATAAATAAATATAATTATAATAATAAATACAAGTTTAAATTTGTATCTGCATATATCTGTAAAATACCCTTAAATAACTCTCAAATTATTAAGCCCTCTTGTTTTAGCAGCCTCCTCCCTTCCTCCGACATTCAAAATGGCATCCGTAGTGCCAAGTTCTGTGAGGAAGGCCCGGGAAAAGCAACTATTCTCCAGCGATGTTCTTGGTGAGCGATCAGCCCGGTGACGTGCCGGCGACCAGCTCGGTGATGTGAGCCGAAAGTTGGGGGGAGAATTTTCCGGCGATGTTCCAGCCTAACTTTCTACTTTTCAGTCAAAATGGGCAAGAGCAGGCCGTTTTGGGCGATATATGGGCACTAGCCCAGCGATGTGAGATGGAAAGTCTAGCCCAATTTGTTTTAGTGATATTGACTGGGGGATAAATATTGGTCGGGACCAATGTTCCCTTTAAGTTGTGTGGCCACACAGCTCTCGGGACCTCCCACACAGCCAGCGCGTCGGCTTTTCAATGAGAAAAAAAGTGCATGCATGATATTTTGAATGGGCCGCTCATCCCCCTGAAAGGGAACACGCACCAAAAAAATAAATTAACAGGAACATTGATCAGGACACCAGGAATAACCAAATAACCTGTTTTAGAAAAGCAACTTCTGATTTAAAACGGTTTATATAATGTTCATAAAGCATCTCTGCTGCACCCTTCCTTTACCACAGTATTGTTTGTGCACTTGTGAAAATAATTGCAACCATTTCCCAAGTCATGCTGTAGTTATTTTGTTAGAAATCAACATTTTTGCCGAACCCAATATGCTGCATATAACCAGACCACAATCAAAGTACAAACTGACTGCAGGTCAGTTGATGCAAATAACCAGAAATTCCACTATGTTCAACAGAAGGTTGTGGGTTCAAGTCCCACTTAAGAGACTTTGAGCACAGAAATCTAGTCAGTACTAAAGAAGTGCTGCACGATCGGAGGTGCCGTCTTTCAGATGAAACTTAAACCTCCTCTCGCAGGTGGACGTAAAAGATAACATGACACTATTTCAAAGAAGAGCAGGGGAAATTATTCCAGATATGTTGGACAATAATAATCCCTCAATCAACATCACTAAAACAGATTATCTGGTCAATCATCATATTGCTGTTTGTGGCAGCTTTCGGTGTGCAAATTGGCTACCACATTTCCTACGTTACAACAGTGATTACACTTCAAAGGTACTTCATTGTCTGTAAAGCGTTTAGGACGCCCGAAGGTCATGGATGGCCCTACTTAAATAAAAGTCGCTCTTTCAATGCTTTATAATGATTTATTCTATGTTGGCTAAATAAGCTTGTTTCCATTGTTTCCACAAGATTAATGGTAACATGGCTTATCTTTTTCAAACTTGGTTGGGAATTCAGGGATCTAGATTCCTCAAATTTAACTTTTAACTTAGAATACGAAGTTCAGGCTGCAGCAAAAACCTGCATTTAATACACATTTCTCCAATATTTAGTCCATAGCAATAATTCAATTTTAGAATTGATTTGCACCATATATTACCATTTTGGAGAGATTGTCAGGTTTTTATACTGAATCATGTCTGAACAGCAGCTATTGCTTATGTATTTAAAATTGAATAATTTATTTTAAAAATATCCCTGTATCAGTCCATGAAATAAATCATCCTAATATGTAATGTGGCATATAAGTGAAAGATTGAATGCCTATTACTGCCTGCCATAATACCACCAATACCCAAAAAGCCCTGAAGATATGATATAGGGCTAGATTTTCGGTTGTCGGCGAAAACGGCAATTTTACATCAAAATTACTGTTTTTGCTGCGCTACCGGTTTTAGGCCTAGATTTCAGCCTTTACTTCTGCGCCATGGTCGGTAAACTCAACGTTGCACGAAGATTCGTGGCGCAAACCGCGAGTTTCAGCAACTTTAGTCCGAGGCCATTAGTGCTGCGAGAGAGGCTTTGGTGGGGGGGGGGGGGGGGGGAGGGAAACAAACAAAAAAATTGCAAAAAACATTCAAAAAACCCTTACCTACTAAATCGCTGAAAAATAATTTAGAAATAAAAACTTTAACTCACCCTTTTCTCAGGTCTTCATACTTATCGCTGCTGGCAGGGGTGCACCGCAGGTTTGACCCTGTTGGCATTCTGGGCGTGGTGGAGAGTGCCGAAATTACGATGGTAACACAATCCGTGGCACTACACGTCGTTTTACGTTGGCGCACCTCTCTGCGGCGGTACATGGAAGCGCCGCCGCAAAAAGGTGCTCGAAGATCCCGCCGACCGGGTTTTTGTCACGGAGGGTCAAAGCGCAGCGAAAACCCGGTTGCAAAGTCGGTGAAATTCTAGCCCTTAAGCTTACTACATGGCCATTGCTATATTGCTACATATTACGCAGCAATGTAGAATACGTTCCATTGCAGTAACTCACATATTATGTTAACATAACCTCGTTAAGCTTTGAGAGTTATAATACGATACAGATTCTAACACAGAATTTTCTTATTCCAATATTAAAAAATAAGTTACTTTTGAAACCTGCATATGTGTAACAGAAACACCAATAAATATAATTCACAAACACATAAATAACATTCATATTTTTACTTTCGCTGTGTATTTCTGCCAAAAGCAAGCAACCTAACATCTCTGGGAAGCAGTCAGTGCCTGCTGCAGGATCATGTTAATGATGTTCAAACAGTCTTCTATTTTTCAGTTCATATCCAAATCCCTAAAGATTATATTTACATGTGTGTACATTATATGCACTGAGAGTGGACCATAATGATTCAAATTATAATATTTACTGCATAAAAGTGTTTACATATTTTTTAAAGGAAGCTTCTTGCTAAGTTTGTACTTATAAACTACTGTTTGTTTCACTCTTTGGTACTTATAAAAGAGCCAACAGAAAACATGGGCACAGCTATCCATGGATCCTGTGGAAACTGATTGTCATCGTCCCTGTAGAATTCACATAAACAGCTGTGAAAAGAATGTTAAAAACAAAGACAAGACTCACTCCAATAAATTACTAACGACATTTACAACAGCTCCTGCTACATTGAAAGTGCCAGCATCCCTAACCACACAATGTCTGCCTGTATAACTTAACAGCTGTTAATCAACCCATTTTGCTCGAGTCAATGTTATAAGAAATTCGGTTTTCAGTGAAAGCGGTATTTTCTTCGCCAAAATTACCATTTTTGCTTCACTTCCGTTGGTAGGCCGGATATTCAGCCAATAATTTGTGCAGCGGTAAAAATCGATGTTGCACGAGGATTCACGGCGCAAACCACGAATTTTGGCAACTTTAGTCTGAGGCCAATACCGCTGCGAGAGAGGCCTTGGGAAGTGGGGAAAAACACCAAAAAAAATGGGGAAAAAAAAAAAATCACAAAACATTGACAAGATTCGCTGAAAAAGAATTTAAAAATAAAAACTTTAACTTACCTTTTTTGCAGGTCTTCATACTTACTGCTGCTGGCAGGGCTGCATGACAGGTTTTACCGTCGGTATTCTGAGCACAAAATACGGTGCTGAGAGCGCCAAATTTCGTGCGAAAATGTTATTTCGAGTCTTGCACGGCGGCGCTTCTCTCCCCAGCAGTAAGTGGAAAGCGTTGTCACAAAACGTCACCGAATTTCCCGCCGACCAGTTTTTCACCAAATATGATGAAATATCACCAAAAACCCAGTTGCAAAATCAGCGAATTTCTAGCCCCAAGGTGTTTGCAGATTGTCGGGAGGATTAAAAAAAAAAATTCTCAGGATATGGGAAATGCTAGTGAGGCCACATTTGCTGCCCAGTCCTAGCTGTCTCTTCCTTGAACCACTGCAGTCCCTATGATAATGGTGCTCCTACAATGGTGTTCGGTACGTAATTCCGAGTTACTGATCAAGTAACGATGAAGTAATAGGAATAAAAACAAAAAATATTCATTTCAAACATTTGTCAGTTCTGACGAAGGGTCATTGACCTGAAACGTTAATTCTGTTTCTCTCTCCACAGATGATACCCGACCCGCTAAGATTTCCAGCATGTTCTGTTTTTATTTCGGATTCCAGCATCTGCAGTATTTTGCTTTTGAAGGAATAGGAATACATGTACAAGACAGGATAGTGTGTGACTTGGAAGAGAATCTGCAAGTAGTGTTTGTATGACATGGTTGCTCTTGTCCTCAATGGTAGGAGACAAGAGCATCAAGAGATGACCCCACCCAACCCGGTCATCAAAATCCACCGCGCGGCCTTGGACAATGTGGACCACTTTCCATATCTCAGGAGCTATTATCAGCAAGGGCAGGCATCGACGAGGAGATCCAACATCGCCTCCAGTGCGCCAGCGCAGCTTTCGGTCGCCTGAGGAAGAGAGTGTTCAAAGACCAGCCCTCAAATCTGGCACCAACCTTATGGTCAACAGGGCTGTAGTGCTACCCGCCCTCCTGTATGGCTCAGAGACGTGGACCATATATAGTAGACACCTCAAATCGCTGGAGAAATACCACCAATGTCTCCGCAAGATCCTGCAAATCCCCTGGGAGGATAGACACAACGTCAGTGTTCTCGATCAGGCGAACTTCCCCAGCATCGAAGCACTGACCACACTCGACCAGCTCCGTTGGATGGGCCACACTGTCTGCACGCCCGACACAAGACTCCCAAAGCAAGCGCTCAGAGCTCCTACATGGCAGGCGATCCCCAGGTGGGCAGAGGAAACATTTCAAGAACACCCTCAAAGCCTCCTTGATAAAGTGCAACATCCCCACCGACACCAGGAGTCCCTAGCCAAAGACCGTCCTAAGTGGAGAAAGAGCATCCGGGAGGGTGCTGAGCACCTCGAGTCTCGTCGTCGAGAGCATGCAGAAAGCAAACGCAGGCAGAAGGAGCATGCAGCAAACCAGACTCCCCACCCACCCTTTCCTTCAACGACTGTCTGACTCACCTTGACAAAGACTGTAATTCCTGTATTGGACTGTACAGTCACCTGAGAATTCACTTTTGATTTCGGGGGACTGCCTATGATGATGAGAGATAACAGGAGAGGGCGATGCTGTTAAAGTAACCTTGATTAGTTACAGCAGTGCATCCTGTAGATTGTACATACTGCTGCACCACAGTACACCAGTGATGGGGGGAGATATCAAGTTCAGTGGTAGGAATGCTGATCAAGCAAACTACTCTATCCTGAATGCCATCGAGCCTCGAGTGTTGTGGCTGCACCCCTCCAATCAAGTGGTGCATTCCATAAGATATGCTATTTTGTAACGACAGAGCGGTTATGCCATGTAATGTACAATGTATCATGATACAGTTGGTATCTTGTAACAGTGCTCACAACAAAAACAATTCTCTCCCTTCCTCTAATTGTCTCTAAATCGTTCACATTTGTACTCTGTCTATTGCTTATTCTCTTCTACCCCTTCCCTCTCCCTTTCTATATAGCTGTCCCACATGTTTCAGATTATGTTGTGGCACTCTATCCATTTTTTTCATTGTTCCTATTTCACTTTCTGAAAGTGCCTCCTCTTTTTTTCTCCAATGTCTCTACACATTCCTTTACTATGTGCTGATTATTTATTCTTATCTTTTTAAAAGGTGTAGAGCATGTATTAAGGTGGAAGGCAACATATACTATGTTGGAAGTGAGGGTGGAAAAGATTTTGGAAAGGTGCTGCAACAAAAGTTTTTGGAAAGGTGTTTGGGAGTGAAATTAGGATCAGAATCAGCCAAGAGGGATAGATGAGCGGGTGCTTGCGTCCAGAAGGAAGCAAGGGTTTAAACTTTGCAGCATGGAAGGGAGCAAGTGAAGGAAGCCACATTATATCTGAGGGAGTGAGGGTCAGAATGTATGAGTTTTAAGGTCTAGGAACCCTTAGTGGGATTGTAGACTGGAAGTTGCTGAGACTGTGGCAGAACTTAAATGTAGCAACCAGCGAATGAGATTCTTAATGTAAAGGCTGCAGAGTTCACACAATCCTGTTAGCAGAACAGATGGCTAAAACAGTCAATGTGTATAGGTGCAGGGTGAGCTGTGAGACTTGGACGGTATGTGGTACGTGAGAAATATATGCGGAGGGGGTGAGAAGGGGACTCAGAAGGTCAGTGGTATGGGAGCAGAAGGTGCTGGAGTCTGTGACTAGTCAGAGAGGAGTTGAGGTCCTTGGATGTGCAAGTATTTGGGGTAGGTGTACTGAAGAGGAAACTGGGTTGCAGAAGTACTTGGGGAGGTATGAACGGGAAGCTCTGAAGAGGTAAATAGGATTTGGAGGCATGTGAAATGATCTAGATGCATGTGAAGGGTGGGGGGGGGGGTGGGGGGGGGGAAGGTGAGGCGGGCAAAGACAGAGTGGAAGTTTGTTACTGGGATCACTGTGGAGAGACATCGGGATGAGAAGCATTCGAGTGTGAGACTTGAAGTAGTCCAGAACATAGGACAGGACCAGCAAGATCAAAGAACAGAGAATGCAGATACCAGGAGCAAAATAGAGGTGTTTTGCTGGAACATGCAAAGTTGATGGCAAGAAATGTTGAGCAGCAGATAAGGAATGGCACAGAGAAGGCACTGCTGAAGAGGCCATGAAAATGTTTAACCAGGTAATAGGCACGCGCAATTAAAGTGAACCTATTGCATCTCTTGGGAAGTCTGGAAAAAGTAAGTAGGATGAGAAGCACTCCAACTGGACGGTTCAAAGAATAAAGAGGTGAGAGGGGTCTCGCTGTGTTCGGTTCCCCTACAGTGCTTGCTAACTGTAGATGTGATGCTGTGGGCTGTAAACAAACCTGGATAGCTCAGGGAAGGCCACTGAAGGTAGCACAGAAACCAGATCACAGATTGGGTGTGTTGAAGCAAAAATTATAAAGTCAACATGAAAGGGTTTGCCATGTTCAACATGGATTGTAGTCAGTCATGGGGGAATTAGAGTACAGGTATCAACTTTTTAAAAAAGTAACAAAATTCAAACCAGTAATTCAAGATCCAGCCAAGTATTCTGACACAGGAGTAGACCTTTGCAAGAAATGTCCAGTCAACTCAGTAAGAATGACTATTTAATTGTAAGTGCATTTTAATAAGATTCTTAGGTTATAAAAGTTACTTACATTTATAAATTTTCAGCTAGCTGAAAAATCAAGATGACAGCTCAAACAAAATTCATATATTTATCGAAATGGTCACTGAATATATTTAAGGTGGAGTTAGACAGATTTTTGAGCGATAAGGGAGTAAAGGGTTATGGGGAGCAGGCAGGGAAGTGGAGCTGAGCCCAAGATCAGATCAGCCATGACCTTATGAAATGGCGAAACGGGCTCGAGGGGCCGTATGGTCTACTCCTACTCCTATTTTTTCTGTTCTTATGTTTGTGCTACTTGCCAGTTTAGAACTGCCAACTTTTTGAAAAAAAGCAAGCGATTAACTTAAGAGATAAAGTGGTAATGCCAGGCAAGCCTTCATTGTTGTCCTTATAGGTGCAACACCCGAGGCCAGATATAGCACTTTTCAGATGCAAAACTCTCAAATAAATAAACAAGGCAATTAGAATACTGATCATGTCTAGCCAATTCAACAACAACAACTTGTATTTACATCGCACCTTTAGCATTGGAAAACGTCCCAAGGTGCTTGACAGACATGTTAAAGGACAAAAAATGAATTTGAATAAATTCAAAGTTAGAACAGGTACCATAAAGATCAACCATTTGCAATTACATCATGGAAATCAATTGTCATAGAGCTCCTCGATGGCAGGGTTGTTAAATCCACTCTTTTGCGGTATTGAGCATAAGAACATAAGAAACAGGAGCAGGAGTAGGCCATACGGCCCCTCGAGACCACTCCGCCATTCAATATGATAATGGCTGATCCGATCATGGACTCAGGTCCAATTCCATGCCCGCTCCCCATAATCACTTAATCCCTTATCAGTTAAGAAGCTGTCTATCTCTGTCTTCAACTTATTCAATGTCCCAGCTTCCTCAGCTCTCTGAGGCAGCGAATTCCACAGATTTACAACCCTCTGAAAGGAGAAATTCCTCCTCATCTCAGTTTTAATTGGGCGGCTTCTTATTCTAAGATTATGCCCCCTACTTCTAGTCTCCCCTATCAGTGGGAACATCCTCTCTGCATCCACCTCGTCAAGCCCCCTCATAATCTTATACGTTTCGATAAGATCACCTCTCATTCTTCTGAATTCCAATGAGTAGAGGCCCAACCTACTCAACCTTTCCTCATAAGTCAACCCCCTCATCTCCGGAATCAACCGAGTGAACCTTCTCCGAACTACCTCCAAAGCGTATATCCTTTTGTAAATATGAAAACCAAAACTGTACGCAGTGTTCCAGGTGTGGCCTCACCAATACTCTGTATAACTGTAGAAAGACTTCCCTGCCTTTATATTCCATCACCTTTGCAATAAAGGCCAAGATTCCATTGGCCTTCCTGATCACTTGCCGTACCTGCATACTATCCTTTTGTGTTTCACGCACAAGTACCCCCAGGTCCCACTGTACTGCAGCACTTTGCAATCTTTCTCCATTTAAATAATAACTTGCTCTTTGATTTTTTCTGCCAAAGTGCATGACCTCACACTTTCCAACATTATACTCCATCTGCCAAATTTTTGGCCACTCACTTAGCCTGTCTATGTCCTTTTGCAGATTTTTTGTGTCCTCCTCATGCATTGCTTTTCCTCCCATCTTTGTATCAGCAGCAAACTTGGCTACATTGCACTCCGTCCCTTCTTCCAAGTCGTTAATATAGATTGTAAACAGTTGGGGTCCCAGCACTGATCCCTGCGGCACCCCACTAGTTACTGATTGCCAACCTGAGAATGAACTATTTATCCTGACTCTCTGTTTTCTGTTAGTTAGCCAATCCTCTATCCATGCTAATATATTACCCCCAACTCTGTGAACTTTTATCTTGTGCAGTAACCTTTTATGTGGCACCTTGTCAAATGCCTTTTGGAAGTCCAATACATCACATCCACTGGTTCCCCTTTATCTACCCTGCTCATTACATACTCAAAGAATTCCAGCAAATTTGTCAAACATGACTCCCCTTCATAAATCCATGCTGACTCTGTCTGGCCAAATTATGCTTTTCCAAATGTCCTGCTACTGCTTCTTTAATAATGGACTCCAACATTTTCCCAATCACAGATGTTAGGCTAACTGGTCTATAGTTTCCTGCTTTTTGTCTACTTCCTTTTTTAAATAGGTGCGTTACATTTGCAGTTTTCCAATCTGCTAGGACCTCCCCATATGAGGAGAGACTGGATCAACTGGATCAACTGGGCCTTTATTCACTGGAGTTTAGAAGGATGAGAGGGGATTTCATAGAAATGTATAAGATTCTGACAGGACTGGACAGGTTAGATGTGGGAAGAATATTCCCGATGTTGGGGAAGTCCAGAACCAGGGGACATAGTCTTAGGATAAGGGGTAGGCCATTTAGGACTCAGATGAGGAGAAACTTCTTCACTCAGAAAGTTGTTAACCTGTGGAATTCCTGCCGCAGAGAGTTGTTGATGCCAGTTCATTGGATATATTCAAGAGGGAGTTAGATATGGCCCTTACGGCTAAAGAGATCAAGGGGTATGGAGAGAAAGCAGGAAAGGGGCACTGAGGGAATGATCAGCCATGATCTTATTGAATGCCGGTGCAAGCTCGAAGGGCCGAATGGCCTACTCCTGCACCTATTTTCGATGTTTCTATGTTTCTAAGGGAATAATGGAGGCATGTGAAAAAGGAACGGCAGTAGTCATGGGGGATTTTAACCTACATATCGATTGGTCAACTCAAATCGCACGGGGTAGCCTGGAGGAGGAATTCATAGAATGCATACAGGATTGTTTCTTAGAACAGTATGTTACTGAACCTACATGGAGCAAGCTATCTTAGATCTGGTCCTGTGTAATGAGACAGGAAAAATAAACGATCTCCTAGTAAAAGATCCTCTCGGAATGAGTGATCACAGTATGGTTGAATTTGTAATACAGATTGAGGGTGAGGAAGTTGTGTCAGAAACGAGCGTACTATGCTTAAACAAAGGGGACTACAGTGGGATGAGGGCAGAGTTGGCTAAAGTAGACTGGAAACACAGACTAAACGGTGGCACAATTGAGGAACAGTGGAGGACTTTTAAGGAGCTCTTTCATAATGCGCAACAAAAATATATTCCAGTGAAAAAGAAGGGTGGTAAGAGATGGGATAAACAGCCGTGGATAGCCAAGGAAATAAAGGAGAGTATCAAATCAAAGACCAATGCGTATAAGGTGGCCAAGGTTAGTGGGAAACTAGAAGATTGGGAAAATTTTAAACAACAGCAAAGAATGACTAAAAAAGCAATAAAGAAAGGAAAGATAGATTATGAAGGTAAACTTGCGCAAAACATAAAACCAGATAGTAAAAGCTTTTACAGATATATAAAACGGAAAAGTGTGACTAAAGTAAATGTTGGTCCCTTAGAAGATGAGAAGGGAGATTTAATAATGGGAAATGTGGAAATGGTTGAGACCTTAAACAATTATTTTGCTTCGGTCTTCACAGTGGAAGACACAAAAACCATGCCAAAAATTGCTGGTCACAGGAATGTGGGAAGGGAGGACCTTGAGATCATCACTATCACTAGGGAGGTAGTGCTGGACAGGCTAATGGGACTCAAGGTAGACAAGTCCCCTGGTCCTGATGAAATGCATCCCAGGGTATTAAAAGAGATGGTGGTAGTTATAACAGATGCATTCGTTATAATCTACCAAAATTCTCTGGACTCTGGGAAGGTACCAGCGGATTGGAAAGCAGCTAATGTAACGCCTCTGTTTAAAAAAGGTAGCAGACAAAAGGCAGGTAACTATAGGCCGGTTAGTTTAACATCTGTAATGGGGAAAATGCTTGAAACTATCATTAAGGAAGAAATAGCGGGACATCTAGATAGGAATAGCGCAATCAAGCAGACGCAACATGGATTCATGAAGGGGAAATCATGTTTAACTAATTTACTGGAATTCTTTGAGGATATAATGAGCATGGTGGATAGAGGTTACCGATGGATGTGGTGTATTTAGATTTCCAAAAGGCATTCGATAAGGTGCCACACAAAAGGTTACTACAGAAGATAGAGGTACGCGGAGTCAGAGGAAATGTATTAACATGGATAGAGAATTGGCTGGCGAACAGAAAGCAGAGAGTCGGGATAAATGGGTCCTTTTCGGGTTGGAAATCGGTGGTTAGTGGGTGTGCCACAGGGATCAGTGCTGGGACCACAACTGTTTACAATATACATAGATGACCTGGAAGAGGGGACAGAGTGTGGTGTAACAATATTTGCAGATGACACAAAGATTAGTGGGAAAGCGGGTTGTGTAGAGGACACAGAGAGGCTGCAAAGAGATTTGGATAGGTTAAGCAAATGGGCTAAGGTTTGGCAGATGGAATACAATGTCGGAAAGTGTGAGGTCATCCACCTTGGGGGGAAAAAAAAACAGTAAAAGGGAATATTATTTGAATGGGGAGAAATTGCAACATTCTGAGGTGCAGAGGGACCTGGGGGCTTTGTGCATGAATCCCAAAAGGTTAGTTTGCAGGTGCAGCAGGTAATCAGGAAGGCGAATGGAATGTTGGCCTTCATTGCGAAAGGGATGGAGTACAAAAGCAGGGAGGTCCTGCTGCAACTGTATAGGGTATTGGTAAGGCCGCACCTGGAGCACTGCGTGCAGTTTTGGTCACCTTACTTAAGGAAGGATATACTGGCTTTGGAGGGGGTACAGAGACGATTCACTAGGCTGATTCCGGAGATGAGGGGGTTACCTTATGATGATAGATTGAGTAGACTGGGTCTTTACTCGTTGGAGTTCAGAAGGATGAGGGGTGATCTTATAGAAACATTTAAAATAATGAAAGGCATTGACAAGATAGAGGCGGAGAGGTTGTTTCCACTGGTCGGGGAGACTAGAACTAGGGGGCACAGCCCCAAAATACGGGGGAGCCAATTTAAAACCGAGTTGAGAAGGAATTTCTTCTCCCAGAGGGTTGTGAATCTGTGGAATTCTCTGCCCAAGGAAGCAGTTGAGGCTAGCTCATTGAATGTATTCAAATCAGAGATAGATAGATTTTTAACCAATAAGAGAATTAAGGGTTACGGGGAGCGGGCGGGTAAGTGGAGCTGAGTTCACGGCCAGATCAGCCATGATCTTATTGAATGGCAGAGCAGGCTCGAGAGGCTAGATGGCCTACTCCTGTTCCTAATTCTTATAAAACATATAATCTTAAACGTAGAATGCAGAAATCTTATCCTTTCCTGAAATTTGTTAAGATCATCACACAGTAATGAGAGTCATCTTGTTTTTGTAGAAGATCTAGGATGGTATGTTGCCTCTATGGTACAAGGGTCAAGGATGTCTCGGAGTGGCTGCAGGGCATTCTGGAGGGGGAGGGTGAGCAGCCAGTTGTCGTGGTGCATATAGGTACCGATATAGGTAAAAAACGGGATGAGGTCCTCCAAGCTGAATTTAAGGAGCTCGGAGTTAAATTAAAAGGTAGGACCTCAAAGGTAGTAATCTCAGGATTGCTACCAGTGCCACGTGCTAGTCAGAGTAGAAATATCAGGATAGTTAAGATGAATACGTGGCTAGAGGTATGGTGCAAGAGGGAGGGATTCAAATTCCTGGGACATTGGAACCCATTCTGGGGGGAGGTGGGACCAGTGCAAACTGGACCAGTACAGCACCTGGGCAGGACTGGAACCGATGTCCAAGGGGGAGTGTTTGCTAGTGCTGTTGGGGAGGGTTTAAACTAATATGGCAGGGGGATGGGAATCTATGCAGGGAGACAGAGGGAAATAAAATGGGGGCAGAAGCAAAAGGTAGAAAGGAGATAAGGAAAAGTGGAGGGCAGCAAAATCAAAGGCATAAATCAAAAAGGGCCACATTGAAACATAATTCGAAAAGGACCAAGAGTGTTAAAAAAACAAGCCTAAAGGCTCTGTGTCTCAATGTGAGGAGCATTCGCAATAAGGTGAATGAATTAACTGCGCAGAAAGCTGTTAACGGATATAATGTAATTGGGATTACGGAGACATGGCTCCAGGGTGACCAAGGCTGGGAACTCAACATCCAGGATTATTCAATATTCAGGAAGGATAGAAAGAAAGGAAAAGGAGGAGGGATAACATTGCTGGTTAAAGAGGAGATTTTAACACAACAGTAAGGAAGGACATTAACTTGGATGATGTGGAATCTGTATGGGTAGAGCTGCGGAACAACAAAGGGCAGAAAACGCTCGTGGTAGTTGTGTACAGACCACCAAACAGTAGTAGTGAGGTTGGAGATGACATCAAACAGGAAATTAGGGATGTGTGCAATAAAGGTACAGCAGTTATCATGGGTGACTTTAATCTACATATAGATTCTGCTAACCAAATTGGTAGCAATACGGTGGAGGAGGATTTCCTGGAGTGTGTAAGGGATGGTTTTCTGGACCAATATGTCGAGGAACCAGCTAGAAAGCTGGCCATCCTAAACTGGGTGTTGTGTAATGAGAGAGGATTAATTAGCAATCTTGTTGTGCGAGGCCCCTTGGGGAAGAGTGACCGTAATATGGTAGAATTCTTGATTAAGATGGAGAGCGACACAGTTAATTCAGAGACTAGGGTCCTGAACTTAAAGAAAGGTAACTTCGATAGTATGAGACTTGAATTGGCTAGGATAGACTGGTGAATGATACTTAAAGGATTGATGGTGGATAGGCAATGGCAGACATTTAAAGATCGCATGGATGAACTTCAACAATTGTACTTCCCTCTCTGGCGTAAAAATAAAACGGAGAAGGTGGCTCAATCGTGGCTAACAAGGGAAATTAGGGATAGTGTTAAATCCAAGGAAGAGGCATGTAAATTGGCCAGAAAAAGCAGCAAACCTGAGGACTGGGAGAAATTTAGAATTCAGCAGAGGAGGACAAAGAGTTTAATTAGGTGGGGGAAAATAGAATACGAGAGGAAGCTTGCAGGGAACATAAAAATTGACTACAAAAGCTTCGATAGATATGTGAAGAGAAAAAGGTTAGTGAAGACAAATGTAGGTCCCTTGCAGTCAGAATCAGGTGAATTTATAATGGGGAACAAAGAAATGGCAGACTAATTGAACAAATACTTTAGTTCTGTCTTCACGAAGGAAGACACAAATAACCTTCTGGAAATACTAGGGGACCGAGAGTCTAGTGAGAAGAAGGAGGAACTGAAGGAAATCCTTATTAGTCAGGAAATTGTGTAAGGGAAATTGATGGGATTGAAGGCCGATAAATCCTCAGGTCCTGATAGTCTGCATCCCAGAGTACTTAAGGAAGTGGCCCTAGAAATAGTGGATGCATCGGTAGTCATTTTCCAACATTCTATAGATTCTGGATCAGTTTCTATGGATTGGAGGGTAGCTAATGTAACCCCACTTTTTAAAAAAAGAGGGAGAGAGAAAACAGGGAATTATAGACCAGTCTTCCTGCACCTAACCTGTCTAGTCCCGGCAGAATTTAATACGTTTCGATGAGATCCCCTCTCATTCTTCTAAACTCCAGTGAATACAGGTCCATTCGACCCAGTCTCTCCTCAAATGTCAGTGCTGCCATCCCGGGAATTAGTCTGGTGAACCTTCGCTGCACTGGAATTCATTGGAATTTAGAAGAATGAGAAGGGATCTCATAGAAACATATAAAATTCTGATGGGATTGGACAGGTTAGATGCAGGAAGAATGTTCCCAATGTTGGGGAAGTCCAGAACCAGAGGTCACAGTCTAAGGATAAGGGGTAAGCCATTTAGGACCGAGATGAGGAGAAACTTATTCACTCAGAGAATTGTGAACCTGTGGAATTCTCTACCACAGAAAGTTGTTGAGGCCAATTTGTTAGATATATTCAAAAGGGAGTTTGATGTGACTAAAGGGATCAAGGAGTACGGAGAGAAAGCAGGAATGGGGTACTGAAGTTGCATGATCAGTCATGATCATATTGAATCGAAGGCTCGAAGGGCTGAATGGCCTACTCCTGCACCCATTTTCTATCTTGCAACATAAGTTGTTGTTGAGGAGGCAGTCAGATATTTGCTTTCAGAAACAAGCACAACTGAGACCGATCGAGGCATGGATACTAGCATGGATCCTGGAGCCAAAGTTCCCGTCAGAGGATTGGATTTAAGACCATGCTGATCTGGCACTGAAGCATTTCATGAAAGAGAAGTCTGGTGTCATTCCTCCGCTGAGATGGCCGCCAACTGCCAAGGAATTAACTCTGGATGCGGCAAAGAATTTGTACCATATGATCTATTTAATTTCATGGCATGGACAACGGCAATCACAAGTGAGCTTCCAGTAGACAACTCACAGATAGCAGTAGATGACATCAACAGCCGCAAGATTATTTCTGTTTGCCAAGACATCATGAATTTAGGATTGAAAGGGAGGAGGCTCATGCCAAAACACTCATTTGGCCAGGTCTGTCAGACATATCACTGGCTCAGCACAGTTGATCGGCCTTCTGAATGGCCTTCGGCACTGCTCTTCAAATTCTCAAGTACTCAAATTCTCAAGTACTAGAACATGACACAGCACTGGCTGAGCTTCAAATTCAACAAAGTGAGCAATATATCCCACCCAATATCAAGCCCAACGTACACACAACACTGATCTGGGACAACAACAATTTCGGAGAGGAGACATCGTCAGGAAAATGCACAACTCAGAATACAAATGGCAAACTAATTCAAAGGGATGAGTCAACTGCAACAAAACAACCAGAACTACCTGCCTTGAAGAAAACGGAAAAAAAGATCCCTACAACCACCCCCCACGAATATTGACTTGTATAGCGGAGGTCAAAGGAAAGGCCCACAGCTGTTTAGAACTTGAAAATCACATGCATATCCAAGAAGATGCATGCAGCTTGGATCGTGCGTACTTTCTCAGCAAGTTGCCAGACATGAATGATTATATCTTGCCAGGATGGATTGGTTTCAATACCCTGCTCCAGAAAACTTCAATCCCACGCAAGTCAAACATTGGCTACCTTCCAGTCATCGATGCCAGCCCTACTGAGCTCTTAGTACAGTGTAAACGATCTTGCAGCGAAGTGTTGATGTTGCAGACAAGCTCGGACTGGATAAGATTAAGTGCTCTGTATGGAATGGGGAAGTTGAAATCAGCTAAAGTCCTGATCGCCAGCAAAGAGCGATGTTCAACATTTGAGAAGTTAGGGACCTCGCTTGCTGTTTCACAATCCATTTATGAAGAACTAGAGTCATACACTTGTGAACTCTACGGGCAGAGTGGATGCAGAGATGTGAAACAGGCCAGATGTCAAATGTTCAAGACCAGAAGTGCTTGCCATCAAATAAAGATTCACTGTGCAAGCATATACACAGCATGCCAATTACCAGTCTGCAATTCACAAGCGATGTTTTAAGAACATGCCGGAAATCCATCTCCACAAGACCATGAGTGGAAACTTGATGATGATGTACTTGTCACAGACTGTATGACAATTCCTCTCGCACCAGCAAGTGAAATGGAGCTTGCACATTGTTCATGCAAAAAGACCCAGTGTGCACAAGGAAGGTGCTCTTGTCTTCTCAACAATCTACCTTGCACTGACATCTGCTCATGTGTAGGTTGAGAGAATGTTGCGTCTTTGCCTGAGACTTCTAGGCTGAGGAAACAAATACCCTTGATTCTGATGATGATTTAGAGATATGCATTCCTTTTCAGCCTCTAACTTTTTTTCAGATCTATTTTGCTTTTTTCAGTATTTCTATCTTTAAAAGAGAAAAATACTATTACTTTTATTATTATAATTATTATTTCATTTATATGGTTGACAAATGATTGCGGGTGCTCGTCTTAAATGTCAGTAAGTGTGTATGAAATAAATGGTTGCTGTGGTAGATTTCTTTCTTAGCAACAGATATGAAAACAAAACTTAGATTGATGTATATCTGCACCATATGATGCTTCCAGACCTCTGATGTCCTCAGTGGTACATCTTTTTACCAATTCTTACATTATCCATGCTTAAACTTTAGCAGTAGCACTGATATGTCACTGTTGCTAGGGAAAAGAAAGTCTATAGCAACCATTTTTATGTTTTTCTTTGTTTTTGGCCATTTCTCAGTAACACTCAATTTTCAGACTTGGGAACATTTGGTTCAGATACATACGTTTAACATGGTTCTCGGTACTTCCCACATGGAGACGATGGGCTCAAGTTTCGGACTCCTGCTAGAACGGCGCACATCGGAGAGGCCCGCCTAATTTGTAGAACAAAAATTGCATCGAATACTTACCTCGCGATTCTCCGATATCTGTAGGCCCATTTCTAGCTCGGCGCTGCACAGCAGGAGCTACTGGGGGCGGAGCTACAGCCCTGCGCCAAAAACAATGCCCCCCGTTCATCTTTCCCCCACACCCTCCCCCCGTTCATCTTTCCCCCACACCCTCCTCCCGTTCATCTTTCCCCCCCGTTCATCTTCCCCCACACCCTCCCCCCGTTCATCTTCCCCCACACCCTCCCCCCCGTTCATCTTCCCCCACACCCTCCCCCACCGTTCATCTTCCCCCACACCCTCCCCCCCCGTTCATCTTTCCCCCACACCCTCCCCCTGTTCATCTTCGCCCCCTCATCCCCCCCACACCCTCCCCCCATTCATCTTCCCCCCCCCCCCCCCCCGCCAAAACCCTCCCCCCGTTCAAAGTCGTTCTGCTGACAGGCAGACGTGGAACTGGACATGGTGGGAATGTGCATGGAGAGCATCCAGCTCACCCATCAGCTCCTTGATGTCTTGGGTAGGATTCCCGCAACCATCAAGAGTCTCACTGCGACCATTATGGAGGTAGGGTCGCAGATTGTCGGTGCGAGCCGTGAAATCTGCGAGGGCATGAGTGTCCACATGAGGCTGGTGGCTTCTGGCAGTGACACTGGAGTCCCAGAGAGTGTGGCGCAAAGCCTTGCGGAATATGGTGCATCACAGGCACAAGCTCTGCTTCAGCTTGGGCAGGTGATGCAGTTCATAAACGCTCCCGCCATACTTTCTGCGTTCCCCAGTGTCACACCCAAACCCAAACAAATGTGACTGTTGACTCCGATGAAGAGGCTCGCCAGTCAGAAGCCGGGCCTTCCATGCCACGAGCTGGTCCAGTGTGTCTCCAGGAGGCGTCTCCATTGTCTTTCCCCCCAACACAGCAGTACCCTGACAATGTTGCTGCATGCCATCTTGGTACCACTTGGGTTAGGAACAGTAGACAAGGGAGGTGGATAAGAATACGGCGGGGGGGGAGGGGAAAGCCAGTGGTAAAAGATAGTAGGGTAGGGGTTACAGCATTTATGTTGATGCTGCTGGATGCATCCTATGTTTCATTATTATATTCTGATTTATGTTGTTGGCGTTGTTGTTGAATTGTCATACTGCTGGATACAGCTAATTTATGTTATTTTATTAAAGTTTACCCTAACCATTCCTGTGTAGTGTCTCATTTACAGAATAAGAAGGGGAATAGTCAACATGGTGGGATAGAGTAGCCAGGCAACGGTCAAACATGCCGTTCATTCTTCAAGCAAAGCGTTCAATTGTGAGCTGCCGACGTAAGTCTTTTGCAGCAGCAAAATTTCCACAATGCCTACCCTGATTGTGGTGGTGGCATGGGTTCCTCGCCAGGCTCCTCTTCCTCCTCCTCCCCAGGCTCCTCTTCCTCCTCCTCCCCGCGCTCTCCTGAGGTGGTCCTGTAATCTCCATTGGCAATTCCTGTCCCCTCATGATGGCTGAGTTGTGTAGCATGCAGCGCACCACAATGAACTCAGAGACCTGCTGAGGCGAGTATTGTAGGCAGCCTCCAGAGTGGTCCAGGCATCGGAAGTGCTGCTTGAGCAGTCCAATTGTCTCTGCGACAACGTTGCGTGTGGCTGCATGGCTGCATGGCTCTCATTATTACGATGCTCAGCTTCTATGAGAGTGCCGAGCCTGATGGCGAGGCCCGTAACCTTTGTCCCTGAGCATCCAGCTCTAGCCTTGTGGTTGACGCGGGAACCTGCGTGAGACAGTGCTCTCACGCAAGATGAAAACATCATGGATGCTCCCTGGATATTGGCCATTGACTATCATGATGCAATGAGTATGGTCGCAGACGATCTGTACGTTCAGAGTGGAATCCCTTTCAGTTTTGGTAAACCTCTGGATTCTCTAAAGGTGTTCGCAGGGCGATGTGTATACACAGTCAAGGGCACCCTGAACCTTAGGGAAGCCAGCAAATTGTCCAAAACCTACAGCCCTCTCACTTTGGGTCTCCTTGGTCATTGGGAAGTTTATGTATTCCATCCTGCATGCATTCAGTGTAGTAATCACCTGGTGAATGTAGCAATGTGTAGCTTGCTGCGAGATGGAGCATATGTTCACCCTGCTGATGCTTGAAAGGAGCCGGAGGCAAAGAAGTCAAGTGCCAGAGCCACCTTCACCTCGACAGGCAGTGCAGTCCTGTTGCCGCTAGTAGGCTGTAGCTCTGCCTATATGAGCTGGCATATCTCTGTGGCCACCTCTTTTCAGACGCGCAGCCTTCTAACGCTTCAGAGAGCTGCAGGTATGAGCAAGTTTCCCTGTAAACTCATTGGGGGGGTATGGCCTCCTCCCCATACGTATGCGATCTCTTTGATTACGTTGAAAATGATCATCAATAAGCTTTCTTCCAGCTCGACGCAATATGAATATAGCAGCCAGGATTACTGGCTCCTGACATATCATGGCCCCCATCTTTTAAAATGTCCTTAAATGTCCTCACATAAACGTCACAATCAAAAGTATGCAGTAATGCAGCATTCTTCTCCCAATGCTTTTAATCACTGACAACTGTGACTTTCTCCTCCATTTTCAAGATGGCGCCGTTAGCGCCGGTGCACCCTGGGTCCGACTGTTTTTTCTTGGTGGGTTCCTGGGTGGACACTAAATCGGGTGATATGCTCGGAAGTTCCGCCCGGGGTGCTAGCGCAGCGATGCACAATGATTTACGTCATCCAAACAGTCAAAACAGTGGGCGGGCACTAAGTTTTAGCACCACCGAAAAACCATTGGCAAAATTCCGCCCAGGTGCAAAATCTTGTGCGCCTCGTTTCTCGACCAAAACATTCCTTTTTGCGCCCCGCGGAGGTGCTAAATGGGGCGCAAATGAGCCGAAAATCCAGCCCAAAAGTAGAATTCTTCGTCCCTTGTTGGAATGGACCTTTCTGCCCCCAATCAATAATAAATAGCAATACAACTGACGTCTCCCAATGTCAAACCTTCCCTTATATTGGATCGTTCCTAATGTGGATTATTTTATGGATCTGAAGACCTTAGTGATCACTTCCATATTCCACCCAGCAGATTCTGAATGATTTGGAATATAATCAAATTTCCTTTCAATGAGGCAGTTTGTCCTCCAGATTATTGAACTGATACCTCCACACCCAGCATTTCATTTTTTTTTTTACATATCCAAATGAGTTTTATTTTAATACACCAAGGCTTAATTCTAGTTTTGATTTTTTTTTCTAGCTTCTCCCAATTTAAATAAATGGGCAGAAGGGAGTTAAAATCTCTCCGTTTGGATCAGGTCAAAATGAGCAGATAGCGCAGTAGCTCGAAGTTGACACCACAATCCTTGGACATCAGGAAAAGGTGTTTTATAACCTTCTGATGGGAAGAGAATTTAAAAAAAATTCCTCCCTTCCAGGATCTGATATGAATTTCAGGAGGTTGGGGGCATGGGGCAAATATAAATTACCATTCCAAAATAAATCATTTTGGGGTTCAAATAATGCATTACAATCCACTGCAATGCTGGAAAATGTACCAAAAATTTCCTGAGTGAAGTTCCTGCGAGAAAATAAATTTTGCAGCATCAGATCTCACTTTCCTTTCAAAATGTCTAAATTCATCACTGCATTGCACTTAGGTGCTTTAGATTTTCCCGTATAATACTTATGGAATACTGGGTAAATTTGCATTTTAAGTCAAAACAAGTTCATGCCCAACTATACTCCCGTTGCAACTACATACTGTAGTACATTTTACGTGAGGACACTGGTTCTCAGTTTTCACAGCAGAAGCAAACTGAATTGTGGAATGTGATCCCAAAACACTGATAAAAATCAGGCGCATTTTATATGGGTTTTTTAGGCTATGTCAGCTTTTTGGAACTCATTTGTTCGTTTGAGTTTTATAGGTTGGCATGTAGGTGACTAATATTTTCAGATGTGCATTTGAAGTCAATCTGTTTAGTGCATAATAGTATGGCCATCTGAGCGAAAACTAGCTTAAGGTTCATTCATCAGATGCATCAACCAAATACACCTACAGAAATAGAACACAGTTTGACGTAATCTATATGGATTTTAGCAAGGCTTTTGAATGGTCACGAAAGTAAAAGTCCACGTGATCCCAAGGCAAAGTGGCAAGTTGGATCCAAAATTGGCTCAGAGGAAGGAGGCAAAGGGTAATGGTCGATGGCAGTTTTTATGACTAGGCGGCCAGTGGGGTTCCACAAGGCTCAGTACTAGGTCCCTTACTTTTTGTGGTACATATCAATGAATTGGACTTAAATGTAGGGGGTATGATTTAAAAGTTTGCAGATGATACAAAAATTGACTGTGTGGTTGATAATGAAGAAGAAAGCTGTAGACTGCAGGAAGATATCAATGGACTGGTCAGATGGGCAGAACTGTGACAAATGGGATTCAATCCGGAGGAGTGTGAGGTAATGCATTTGGGGAGGGTTAACAAGGCAAGGGAATACACAATAAATGGTATGACACGAAGAAGTGCACAAAGGGACCTTGAAGTACATGTCCACAGATCCCTGAAAAGAGCAGGGCAGGTAAATAAGGTGGTTAAGAAGGGATATGGGATACAACTTTATTAGCCGAGGCACAGAATATAAGAGCAGGGAGGTTGTGCTTGAACTATATAAAACACTAGTTAAGCCACAGCTAGAGTACTGCATGCAGTTCCGGTCACCACATTACAGGAAAGATGTAATTGCACGAGAGAGGGTACAGAGTAGATTTATGAGAATGTTGCCTGGAGTGGAGAATTTTAGCTACGAGGAAAGATTGGATAGGCTGCATTTTTTTTCTTTGGAACAGAGGAGGCTGAGGGTAGACCTAATTGAGGTGCATAAAATTATGAGGGGCCGAGATAGAGTGGGTAGGAAGGACCTATTCCTTTTAGCAGAGGGGTCAATAACCAGGGGTCATAGATTTAAAGTAAGTGGTAGGAGGTTTAGAAGGCAACGGTTACACAGCCAAATAGGGAATGGGTGACCAACAGGAAGAGCAGTGGAAGGAAGGGAGTGCAGGGGTCCCCTGCGATCATCCCCCTGCAAAACAGATACACCGCTTTGGGTACTGTTGAGGGAGATGACTCATCAAGGGAGGGCAGCAGCAGCCAAGTCCATGGCACCGTGGGTGGCTCTGCTGCACAGGAGGGTAGGAAAAAGGGTGGGAGAGCTATAGTGATAGGGAATTCTATTGTAAGGGGAATAGATAGACGTTTCTGCAGCGGCATCCGAAACTCCAGAATGGTATGTTGCCTCCATGGTGCAAGGGTCAAGGATGTCTCGGAGCGGGTGCAGGACATTTTGAAGGGGGAGGATAAACAGCCAGTTTTCATGGTACATATAGGTACCAACGATATAGATAAAAAACGGGATGAGGTCCTGCAAGACGAATTTAGGGAGCTAGGAGCTAAATTAAAAAGTAGGACATCAAAAGTAGTAATCTCAGGATTGCTCCCAGTGCCACGTGCGAGTCAGAGTAGGAATTGCAGGATAGCTCAGATGAATACGTGGCTTGAGGAGCAGAAGAGAGGGATTCAAATTCCTGGGACATTGGAACCGGTTCTGGGGGAGGTGGGACCAGTACAAACCAGAGGTTCTGCACCTGGGCGGACCGGAACCAATGTCCTAAGGGGAGTGTTTGCTAGTGCTGTTCGGGAGGGGTTAAATTAATATGGCAGGGGGATGGGAACCTATGCAGGGAGACAGAGGGTAATAGAATGGGGGCAGAAGCAAAAGATAGAAAGAAGAAAAGTAAAAGTGGAGGGCAGAGAAACCCAAGGCAACAAGCAAAAAGGGCCACATTACAGCAAAATCCTAAAGGGCAATGGGTGTTAAAAAGACAAGCCTGAAGGCTCTGTGCCTCAATGCGAGGAGAATTCGGAATAAGGTAGACGAATTAACTGCGCAGAAAGCAGTTAATGGATATGATGTAATTGGCATCACGGTGATATGGCTCCAGGGTGACCAAGGCTCGGAACTTAACATCTAGGGGTATTCAACATTTAGGAAGGATAGACAGAAAGGAAAAGGAGGTGGGGTGGCGTTGCTGATTAAAGAGGAAATTAATGCAATAGTAATGAAGGACATGAGCTTGGATGATATGGAGTCTGCATGGGTGGAGCTACGGAATACCAAAGGGCAGAAAACGCAAGTGGGAGTTGTGTACAGGCCACCAAACAGTAGTAATGAGGATGGGGACAGCATCAAACAAGAAATTAGGGATGCGTGCAATAAAGGTACAGCAGTTATCATGGGTGACTTTAATCTACATATTGACTGGGCTAACCAAACTGGTAGCAATGCGGTGGAGGAGGATTTCCTGGAGTATATTAGGGATGGTTTTCTCGACCAATAGGTCGAGGAACCAACTAGAGGGCTGGCCATCCTAGACTGGGTGATGTGTAATGAGAAAGGACTAATTAACAATCTTGTTGTGCGAGGCCTCTTGGGGAAGTGTGACCATAATATGGTAGAATTCTTTATTAAGATGGAGAGTGACACAGTTAATTCAGAGACTAGGGTCCTGAATTTGGGGAAAGGTAACTTCGATGGTATGAGACGTGAATTGGCTAGAATAGACTGGCGAGTGATACTGAAAGGGTTGACGGTGGATAGGCAATGGCAAACATTTAAAGATGACATGGGTGAACTTCAACAATTGTACATCCCTGTCTGGAGTAAAAATAAAACGGGGAATGTGGCTCAACCGTGGCTAACAAGGGAACCACAAGGTTCTGTGCTGGTGCCCCAGCTGTTTACATTGTACATTAGTGATTTAGACGAGGGGATTAAATGTAGTATCTCCAAATTTGCGGATGACACTAAGTTGGGTGGCAGTGTGAGCTGCGAGGAGGATGCTATGAGGCTGCAGAGTGACTTGGATAGGTTAGGTGAGTGGGAAAATGCATGGCAGATGAAGCATAATACAGATAAATTGAGGTTATCCACTTTGGTGGTAAAAACAGAGACAGACTAGGAAAAGGGGAGGTGCAACGAGACCTGGGTGTCATGGTACATCAGTCATTGAAGGTTGGCATGCAGGTACAGCAGGCGGTTAAGAAAGCAAATGGCATATTGGCCTTCATAGCGAGGTGATTTGAGTACAGGGGCAGGGAGGTGTTACTACAGTTGTACAGGGCCTTGGTGAGGCCACACCTAGAGTATTGTGTACAGTTTTGGTCTCCTAACTTGAGGAAGGACATTCTTGCTATTGAGGGAGTGCAGCGAAGGTTCACCAGACTGATTCCCGGGATGGCGGGACTCACATGTCAAGAAAGACTGGATCAACTGGGCTTGTATTCACTGGAGTTCAGAAGAATGAGAGGGGATCTCATGGAAACATTTAAAATTCTGACGGGTTTAGACAGGTTAGATGCAGGAAGAATGTTCCCAATGATGGGGAAGTCCAGAACCAGGGGTCACAGTCTAAGGATAAGAGGTAAGCCATTTAGGACCGAGATGAGGAGAAACTTCTTCACCCAGAGAGTGGTGAACCTGTGGTATTCTCTACCACAGAAAGTTGTTGAGGCCAATTCACTAAATATATTCAAAAAGGAGTTAGATGTAGTCCTTACTATTAGGGGGATCAAGGGGTATGGCGAGAAAGCAGGAATGGGGTACTGAAGTTGCATGTTCAGCCATAAACTCATTGAATGGCGGTGCAGGCTCGAAGGGCCGAATGGCCTACTCCTGCACCTATTTTCTGTGTTTTCTATGTTTCTAAATTAAAGATAGTGTTAAATCCAAGGAAGAGGCATATAAATTGGCCAAAAAAAGCAGCAAACCTGAGGACTGGGAGAAATTTAGAATTCAGCAGCGGAGGTCAAAGGGTTTAATTAGGAGGGGGAAAATAGAGTATGAGAGGAAGCTTGCTGGGAACATAAAAACTGACTGCAAAAGCTTCTATAGATATGTGAAGAGAAAAAGATTAGTGAAAACAAACTTAGGTCCCTTGCAGTCAGATTCAGGTGAATTTATAATGGGGAACAAAGAAATGGCAGACCAGTTAAACAAATATTTTGGTTCTGTTTTCACGAAGGAAGACACAAATAACCTTCCGGAAATACTGGGGGACCATGGGTCTAGTGAGAAGCAGGAACTGATGGATATCCTTATAAAGCGGGAAATTGTGTTCGGGAAATTGATGGGATTGAAGGCCGATAAATCCATGGGGCCTGATAGTCTGCATCTCAGAGTACTTAAGGAAGTGGCCATAGAAATAGTGGATGCATTGGTGATCATTTTCCAACAGTCTATCGACTCTGGATCAGTTCCTATGGACTGGAGGGTAGCTAATGTAACACCACTGTTTAAAAAAGGAGGGAGAGAAAATAGGTAATTATAAACCGGTTAGCCTGACATCAGTAGTGGGGAAAATGTTGGAATCAATTATCAAAGATGAAATAGAAGCGCATTTGGAAAGCAGCGACAGGATCGGTCCAAGTCAGCATGGATTTATGAAAGGGAAATCATGCTTGACAAATCTTCTGGAATTTTTTGAGGATGTAACTAGTAGAGTGGACAAGGGAGAACCAGTGGATGTGGTGTATCTGGACTTTCAAAAGGCTTTTGACCAGGTCCCACACAAGAGGTTGGTGTGCAAAATCAAAGCACATGATATTGGGGGTAATGTACTGACGTGGATAGAGAACTGGTTGGCAGACAAGAAGCAGAGAGTCAGGATAAACGGGTCCTTTTCAGAATGGCAGGCAGTGACTAGTGGAGTGCCGCAGGGCTCAGTGCTGGGACCCCAGCTCTTTACAATATACAATAATGATTTAGATGAAGGAATTGAGTGTAATATCTCCAAGTTTGCAAATGACACTAAACTGGGTGGCGGTGTGAGCTGTGAGGAGGACATTAGGAGGCTGCAGGGTGACTTGGACAGGTTAGGTGAGTGGGCAAATGCATGGCAGATGCAGTAAAATGTGGATAAATGTGAGGTTATCCACTTTGGAGGCAAAAACACGAAGGCAGAATATTATCTGAATGGCGGCAGATTAAGAAAGGGGGAGGTGCAACGAGACCTGGGTGTCATGGTTCATCAGTCATTGAAAGTTGGCATGTAGGTACAGCAGGCGGTGAAGAAGGCAAATGGTATGTTGGCATTCATAGCTCGGTGATTTGAGTATAGGAGCAGGGAGGTCTTAATGCAGTTGTACAGGGTCTTGGTGAGGCCTCACCTTGGATATTGTGTTCAGTTTTGGTCTCCTAATCTGAGGAAGGACGTCCTTGCTATTGAGGGAGTGCAGCGAAGGTTCACCAGACTGATTCCCGGGATGCCGGGACTGACATATGAGGAGAGACTGGATCAACTGGGCCTTTATACACTGGAGTTTAGAAGGATGAGAGGATATCTCATAGAAACTTATAAGATTCTGACGGGACTGGAATGTTCCCGATGATGGGGAAGTCCAGAACCAGGGGACGCAATTTTAGGATAAAGGGTAGGCCATTTAGGACTGAGATGAGGGGAAACTTCTTCACTCAGAGAGTTGTTAACCTGTGGAATTCCCTACCGCATAGAGTTGTTGATGCCAGTTTATTGGATATATTCAAGAGGGAGTTAGATATGGCCCTTACGGCGAAAGGGATCAAGGGGTATGGAGAGAAAGCAGGAAAGGGGTACTGAGGGAATGATCATCCGTGATCTTATTGAATGGTGGTGCAGGCTCGAAGGGCCGAATGGCCTACTTCTGCATCTATTTTCTATGTTTCTATGATGTGAGGAGAATTGTTTTCACGCAGAGGGTGGTGGGATCTGAAACTCACCGTCTGAAAGGGTGATAGAGGCAGAATCCTTCATAGCATTTAAAAAGTACTTGGATATGCACTTGGAGTGCTGTAACCTACAATGGTACGGACCAAGAGCTGGAAAGTGAGATTAGGCTGGATAGCCCCTTGTCAGCCAGCGCAGACACAATGGGCCAAATGGCTTCTTTGTGTGCTGTAAATGTCTATGATTCTATGAACACCTTGGTTTCTGTTTTTTGCTGAAAAGCCTATGGAGGAATCAACAACCTCTTCCACATTTTCTAGGCTTACCTACAGGCTCAATCCTACTGCTACAGGGATATAATCCACTTGTCTGTAGAAACACTCTTTCCTCCCCTGGCCCTGTTTTATTCTGAGGGGCAAACACATGGGTTATGAATAATTTTATTGGATGTTTTTGAAAATTGATCGGGATGGAGTATCAATAATTTGAGAAGTTTGTTCTCGTAACTGCTAGGTTACTGAGATTACCTCTGGTCATATCCCTTTGGCTATGACTATTGATTGGATGAAAAATATGGTGACAATATTTCACGTCAGCTTGATGTGGACTTAACTGTGCTTTTTTTTTGTATTGGTTACTACCTTTAGAATAGAATGTTTCAATGTAGTTCTCATAGCCGTCCATAGGAACATAAGAAATAGGAGCAGGAGTAGGCCATACAGCACCTCAAGCCCGCTCCGTCCTTCAATAAGATCATGGCTAAACTTCTGTAACAACTCCACTTTTCCATCTTATCCCAATATCCCTTGCCCAAAAATCTATTGATCTCAGTCTTGAATATACTCATCGACTGATCATCCACAGCCCTCGGAGGTAGAGGCTTTCAAAGATTCATAACCCACCGAGTGAAGAAATTTCTCCTCAGCTCAGCCTTAAATGGCCGACTCCTTATTCTGAGACTATGACCCCTATTTCTCAACTCTTCAGCCAACTCTAATAATCCAACCCTCTTGCAATAAAGGCGAATATACCACTTGCCTTCCTAATGCTTGATGTACCTACATGTTAACTTTCTGTGATTCATGTATAAAAGACACCCAAATCCCTATGAATACCAACATTTACTACTCTCTCGCCTTTTAAAAAGGTATTCTGCTTTTCCATTCTTCCTACAAAAGTGGATCATTTCACACTTCCCCACATTATACTCCATCTACCACCTTTTTGCCCAATCACTTAACCGTCCTACGTCCCTTTGCAGCCTCTTTACGTACTCCTCACAGATTACTTTCCCTCCTAGCTTTGTATCTTCAGCAACCTTTGATATTTTACACTTGGTTCTCTCATCTAAGTCATCGATATAGATTGTAAATAGCTGAGGCCCAAGCACAAATCCTTGCAGCACTCCACTAGTTGCCATCCCGAAAATGACCCGTTTATTCGGACGCTCCTTTTTCTGTCTGTTAACCAATCCTCAATCCATGCTAATATATTACCCCCAATCCCAGGAGCACAAATCTTGTGTAACAACCTCTTATGTGGTACTTTATCGAATGCCTTTTGAAAATCCAAATATACTACATCCACTAGTTCCCCCTCAGCTACCCTGCTCGTTACATCCTCAAAAAACTAAAATAAATTTGTCAAACACGATTTCCCTTTCATAAAACCGTGTTGACTCTGCAAATTATATTGTAATTCTTCCAAGTGCCCTGCTACCACATCCTTAATAGATTCTAGCATTTTCCCTACTACTGATGTCAGTCCTGACAGTTCCTTCGTTTTCTCTCTCCCTCCTTTCTTGAACAGCAGGGTTACATTTGCTGTCTTCCAATCAACAAGGGCCATTCTAAAATCTAGGGAACTCTTGAAGATTAAAACCAATGCATCCACTATCTCTACAGCCACCTCTTAATACCTGAGGATGTAGGCTATCAGGTCCAGGGGATTTGTCAGTTTTTAGTCCCATTATTTTCCCCAATACTTTTTCTTCACTAATATTCATTATTTTAAGTTTCTCTCTCTCATTAGACCCTTGGTTCCCCACAATTTCCAGTATATTCTGTGTCTTCGACTGTGAAGACAAATACTAAATATGTGTTTAACGACTCTGCAATTTCAGCATTATAATTTCTCCCATCTCTGCTTCTAAGGGACCCATGTATACTTTCGCTAATCTCTTCCTTTGTACATACTTGTAAAAGCTCTTACAATCTGTTGTTATATTTCCTGCTCATTTACTCTCATATTTTCTCCCTCTAAAAATTTCTTGGTCATTCTTTGCTTCAGGCTTGCTACTATTCTTCGTAACATTGTACGCTTCTTCTTTTAATATAACTTCTCTAGTTAGCTATGATTGTACCACTTTTCCAGTGGAGTTTTTATAAGAACATAAGAAATAGGAGGAGTAAGCCATTCGCCCCTCGAGCCTACTCTGTCATTTAATATCATGGCTGCTCTGATCATGGACTCAGCTCCACTTCCCTGCCCGCTCCCTATAACCCTTTATTCCCTTATGGCTCAAAAATCTCTCCATCTCCTCCTTAAATATATTCAATGACCCAGCCTCCACAGCTCTCTGGGGCAGAGAATTTCACAGATTTACAACTCAGAGGAAATTCCTCCTCGTCTCAGTTTTAAATGGGCGGACCCTTATTCTGAGACTATGTCCTCTAGTTTCAGCTTCCTCAATGAGTGGAAATATCTTCTCTGCATCCACCATGTCAAGCCCCCTCATTATCTTACGCGAATGTATATTTGTTGAGAATTTTGGAGTATTTCTTTAAACGGTGGTGCAAGTTCTTGTACAAGTCACTCCGAAGTGGAAAAAAAACTGAGTAATGGCACAAATTGGGTGAGAGTGTACTTCAAGGCTTTCAGATGCTGCACAAGAGGCCTTTGTGAAGGAGGTGGAAAGGAGGAGAGATGTGCTGTATCCACAGGGGGCTAGGGGGCCCTCCAGACAAATGTTCAGAAGGCAGTGGGACCAGATAGCCGTGGTGGTCAATGTAAGGATTCAAGCCCCGAAGACCTGATGCAGTGCCGCAAAAAGTTCAATGACGTCACACGAGTGGTCAAGGTCAGTGAATTCATCTTCAAATGCCATATCCCACCAAATCCATTATTAGCCTCAGACACTGCTCAATGCACCACCCCCCACCACGCATCATTCACCTACAGACAATCCCTATTAATCAGGACTCAGGCCTAACATTCATAGCTTCACTTCACCCACACACAATTAACCCTGCTGCAAACCTCACACCCACATCTCACAGTTTGCACACACTGTCATGACACTATTTAACCATGACAGCCACATCACCCAAACATTGCACCACATTCAATGGTGCTTACCTTTCACTTGCAGGACAAGGCAGAGTATAACTGGAGGCAGCAGGAGTTAACCGGTGTGGTAGGCATGCCTGCATGACCTTACCCCGCTGGAAGAGAGGATGCTTGCCATCATTGGAGCAGTTATTGCTGAGGCGGTAACCAGCGGCGGGGCAGAAACCATAAATGATGATGGTATTCTCATACCTAATGCTCCTTCTCATATCCCACTTCCCGCTCATCCCACAATCTCTTCTGATTTACAAGCTGTAGATGGTGTAAGCATGCATCTCTTGCAAAGCCATGTCATGCCACCGCCCCTCACCCCACCACCCCATCTCCACCACTCTCCGCAGCACAACCTTACCCTTGTGCCTTTTTCCTTCCAGATATCCAAGAACGGCAACTGGCCAGGCAATGGCAGAAGAGCAACTGGTGGTAGAGCAACAAGATGAAGAAACATAGAAAATAGGTGCAGGAGCAGGCCATTCGGCCCATCGAGCCTGTGCCACGATTCAATATGATCTTGGCTGATCATTCAAATTCAGTACCCCACTCCTGCCTTCTCTCCATACCATCTGTAAGGGCCACATCCAACTCCCCTTTGAATGGACTCATAAGGACATAAGAATTAGGAACAGGAGTAGGCCATCTTGCCCCTCGAGCCTGCTCCGCCATTCAAGAAGATCATGGCTGATCTGGCCGTGGACTCAGCTCCACTTACTCGCCCGCTCCCCATAACCCTTAATTCCCTTATTGGTTAAAAATCTATCTATTTGTGATTTGAATACATTCAATGAGCTCGCCTCAACTGCTTCCTTGGGCAGAGAATTCCACAGATTCACAATCCTCTGGGAGAAGAAATTCCTTCTCAACTCGGTTTTAAATTGGCTCCCCCGTATTTTGAGGCTGTGCCCCCTAGTTCTAGTCTCCCCGACCAGTGGAAACAACCTCTCTGTCTCTATCTTGTCTATCCCTTTCATTATTTTAAATGTTTCTATAAGATCACCCCTCATCCTTCTGAACTCCAACGAGTAAAGACCCAGTCTACTCAATCTATCATCATAAGGTAACCCGCTCATCTCCGGAATCAGCCTAGTGAATCGTCTCTGTACCCGCTCCAAGGCTAATATATCCTTCCTTAAGTAAGGTGACCAAAACTGCACACAGTACTCCAGGTGCGGCCTCACCAATACCCTGTACAGTTGCAACAGGACCTCCCTGCTTTTGTACTCCATCCCTCTCGTAATGAAGGCCAACATTCCATTCACCTTCCTGATTACCTGCGGCACCTGCAAACTAACTTTTTGGGATTCATGCACAAGGATCTAAAAGAGTTTCATGCACAAGGACCCCCAGGTCCCTCTGCACCGCAGCATGTTGTAATTTCACCCCATTCAAATAATATTCCCTTTTACTGTTTTTTTTCCCCCCCAAGGTGGATGACCTCACATTTTCCGACATTGTATTCCATCTGCCAAACCTTAGCTCATTCGCTTAATCTATCTAAATCTCTTTGAAGCCTCTCTGTGTCCTCTACACAACCCGCTTTCCCACTAATCTTTGTGCCATCTGCACATTTTGTTACACTACACTCTGTCCCCTCTTCCAGGTCATCTATGTATATTGTAAACAATTGTGGTCCCAGCACCGATCCCTGTGGCACACCACTAACCACCAATTTCCAACCTGAAAAGGACCTATTTATCCCGACTCTCTGCTTTCTGTTAGCCAGCCGATTCTCGATCCATGCTAATACATTTCCTCTGACTTCGCGTACCTTTATCTTCTGCAGTAACCTTTTGTGTGGCACCTTATCGAATGCCTTTTGGAAATCTAAATACACCACATCCATCGGTACACCTCTATCCACCATGCTCGTTATATCCTCAAAGAATTCCAGTAAATTAGTTAAACATGATTTCCCCTTCATGAATCCATGTTGCGTCTGCTTGATTGCACTATTCCTATCTAGATGTCCCGCTATTTCTTCCTTAATGATAGCTTCAAGCATTTTCCCCACTACAGATGTTAAACTAACCGGCCTATAGTTACCTGCCTTTTGTCTGCCCCCTTTTTTTAAACAGAGGCGTTACATTAGCTGCTTTCCAATCCGATGGTACCTCCCTAGAGTCCAGAGAATTATAACGAATGCATCTGCTATAATTTCCGCCATCTCTTTTAATACCCTGGGATGCATTTCATCAGGACCAGGGGACTTGTCTACCTTGAGTCCCATTAGCCTGTCCAGCACTACCTCCCTAGTGATAGCGAGTGTCTCAAGGTCCTCCCTTCCCACATTCCCGTGACCAGCAATTTTTGGCATGGTTTTTGTGTCTACTCCTGTGAAGACCGAAGCAAAATAATTGTTAAGGTCTCAGCCATTTCCACATTTCCCATTATTAAATCCCCCTTCTCATCTTCTAAGGGACCAACATTTACTTTAGTCACTCTCTTCCGTTTTATATATCGGTAAAAGCTTTCACTATCTGTTTTTATGTTTTGCGCAAGTTTACTTTCGTAATCTATCTTTCCTTTCTGTGGTAGAGAATTCTCTGGGTGAAAAAGTTTCTCCTCATCTCGGTCCTATATGGCTTACCCCTTATCCTTAGACTGTGACCCCTGATTCTGGACTTCTCCAACATCGGGAACATTCTTCCTGCATCGAACCTGTCCAATCCCTTCAGAATTGTATATGCTTCTATGAGATCCCCTCTCATTCTTCTAAATTCCAGTGAATTTGAGCCTAGTCGATCCAGTCTTTCTTCATATGTCAATCCTGTCATCCCGGGAATCAGTCTGGTGAACCTTTGCTGCACTCCCTCAATAGCAAGAATGTCCTACCTCAGATTAGGAGACCAAAACTGTACACAATACTCAAGGTGTGGTCTCACCAAGGCCTTGTACAACTGCAGAAAGACCTCCCTGCTCCTGTACTCAAATCCTCTCGCTATGAAGGTCAACTTGCCATTTGCCTTCTTAACTGCCTGCTGTACCTGCATGCCTACTTTCAATGACTGATGTACCACGACACCCAGGTCTCGTTGCACCTTCCCTTTTACTAATCTGTCACCACTCAGATAATAATCTGCCTTCCTGTTTTAGCCAACAAAGTGGATAAGCTCACACTTATCCACATTATGCTGCATCTGCCATGCATTTGCCCACTTACCTAACCTGTCCAAGTCACCCTGCAGCCTCTTTAGCATCCTCCTCACAGCTCACACTGCCACCCAGCTTCGTGTCATCTGCAAACTTGGAGATATTACATTCAATTCCTTCGTCTAAATCATTAATATATACTGTAAATAGCTGGGGTCCCAGCACTGAACCTTGCAGTACCCCACTAGTCACTACCTACCATTCTGAAAAGGACCCGTTTATTCCCACTCTTTGCTTCCTGTCTGCCAACGAGTTCTCTATCCACGTCAATACATTACCCCCAATCCCATGTGCCTTAATTTTGCACACTAATCTCTTGTGTGGGACCTTGTCAAAAGCCTTCTGAAAGTCCAAATACACCAGCTCCACTGGTTCTCCCTTATCCACTCTACTAGTTACATCCTCAAAAAATTCTAGAAGATTTGTCAAGCATGATTTCCCTTTCATAAATCCATGCTGACTTGGACCGATCCTGTCACTGCTTTCCAAATGGGCTGCTATTGCATCTTTAGTAATTGATTCCAGCATTTTCCCCACTATCAGGCTAACCAGTCTATAATTACCTGTTTTCTCTCTCCCTCCTTTTTTTAAAAAGTGGGGTTACATTAGCTACCTTCCAATCCATAGAAACTGATCCAGAGTCCATGGAATGTCGGAAAATGACCACCAATGCATCTAGTATTTCTAGGGCCACTTCCTTAAGTACTCTGGGATGCAGACTATCAGGCCCTGGGATTTATCGGCATTCAATCCAATCAATTTCCCGAACACAATTTCCCGCCTAATAAGGATTTCCCTCAGTTTCTCCTTCTCGCTGGACCCTCAGTCCCCTGGTATTTTTGGAAGGTTATTTGTGTCTTCCTTCATGAAGACAGAACCAAAGTATTTGTTCAATTGGTCTGCCATTTCCTTGTTCCCCATTATGAATTCACCTGATTCTGACTGCAGGAGACCTACATTAGTCTTCACCAATCTTTTTCTCTTCATATATCTATATATACTCTTGCAGTCAGTTTTTATGTTCCCTGCAAGCTTACTCTCATACTCTATTTCCTCCCTCCTAATTAAACCCTTAGTCCTCCTCTGCTGAATTCTAAATTTCTCCCAGTCCTCAGGTTTGCTGTTTTTTCTGGCCAATTTATATGCCTCTTCCTTGGATTTAACACTATCCTTAATTTCCCTCGTTAGCCACGGTTGAGCCACCTTCCCAATTTTATTTTTACGCCAGACAACGATGTACAATTGTTGTAGTTCATTCATGTGATCTTTAAATGTCTGCCATTGCCTATCTACGGTCAACCCTTTAAGTATCATTCGCCAGTCTATCCTAGCCAATTCACGTCTCATACCATCGAAGTTACCTTTCTTTAAGTTCACCATCACTCAATTTCGCACTCTCAGCCACCAGCTCAGATACTGACACTGTGCACAATTTGGAGGCTAGCATATCAGCGGAACCTGAACGTGAGACGCCGGGTAGGGTGGCCTGTAGCCAGGGCAGGGAGCAAGGGTTGAGCAGGTGCCAGCTCGTCGCAGATCGACATCACTCACAAGTTCTACTGCAGAGGACTCAGATGATCACTTTGATGGCGTGGCCTAGAGAAAGGCTAATGGGTATGCACAATAAAATGCTTGGTGAATTGGGAAGCCTGCCAAGATTTTGTGCAACGGCAAGGAGCACGGAGGAGTCTGGCACAGGGCTTTGTGCAAAGCTTGGAGACCATCCTTTCCAGCATGGAAGTGGTGGTCAATTCCATTAGCACACTTGTAGACCCAAGCATGATGCAGTATCTGATGTCTCAGCTTCTATTGCAGCACATGCAACAGCTACCCAACATCTGGGTGCTTCAGTGGATGCTCAGACTGTTGTCATGCAAGGTCAGCTTCCTGCCATGCAAGGTCAGACTGCTGCCATAATGGCTGCAGATAAAGAGGGTATCACAGCAGTCCAGCCATCTTGGATGGCTGAGGCACCGCCCTAGAGGAGTGGTCATGGCTCCATGGAGCACGAGCCTGCTGATCTCTCTCAGGATAACAACACATTCGTGCTCCCACCTCTGTCACACTGCTAGTTCCCATCCTGTTGCCTGCCTGTCAGCCAGCCAGCCCAGACTGCTGCCACCCATACCGAGATGGTGCAGTCCGAAGCCAGGCCAAGAGCTGCTTGAGGTCGTCCTCCAAGGCCATCTACAGTCTCCTCCACTGAAAGTCATTTAATACGATCATGGCTGATCCGATCATGGACTCAGATCCACTTCCTTGCCCGCTCTCCATAACCCCTTATTCCCTTATCATTTAAGAAACTGTCTATTTCTGTCTTAAATGTATTCAATATCCCAGCTTCCACAGCTCTCTGAGGCAGCAAATTCCACAGATCCACAACCCTCAAAGAAATTTCTCCTCATCTCAGTTTTAAATGGGCGGCCCCTTATTCTAAGATTATGCCATCTAGTTCTAGTCTCCCTCATCAGTGGAAACATTCTCTCTGAATCCATCCTGTCAAGCCCCCTCATAATCTTATATGTTTCGATAAAATTATCTCTCATTCTTCTGAATTCCAATGAGTAGAGGCCCAAACTACTCAACCTTTCCTCATAGGTCAACCCCCTCATCTCTGGAATCAACCTTGTGAATCTTCTCTGAACCGCATCCAAAGCAAATATATCCTTTCATAAATATGGAAACCAAAACTGCATGCAGTATTCCAGGTGTGCCTCACCAACACCCTGTACAACTTTAGCAAGACTTCCCTGCTTTTATACTCCATCCCCTTTGCAATAAAGGCCAAGATTCCATCGGCCTTCCTGATCACTTGCTGTACCTGCATACTATCCTTTTGTGTTTCATGCACAAGTACACCCAGGTCCCGCTGTACTGCAGCACTTTGCAATCTTTCTCCATTTAAATAATAACTTGCTCTTTGATTTTTTTCTGCCAACTTTCCAACATTATATTCCATCTGCCAAATTTTTGCGCACTCACTTAGCCTGTTTATGTCCTTTTGCAGATTTTTTGTGTTCTCCTCACACATTGCTTTTCCTCCCATCTTTGTATCGTCAGCAAACTTGGCTACGTTACACTCAGTCTCTTCTTCCAAGTTGTTAATATAGATTGTATGCCTCAACTGTGGCATTGCCAGAGCCTGGCAATTAGCTACCTGCCTACTTAGGGAGTGATCATCACATTGGGGATGGGGTAGAATGCAAGCAGCCAAAACACAATAATTGCAAATCTAGCAATATAATAAACCCCATGGAAATCACTATATTCTAGTTTACAGCAGATTGATAATTAGTACTGAGAAAATCATATTAACAAAACATCATAGAAGTAGAATTTCTACAAACGTTTTGGAGATTGATGAGGCCTTGTAGCTGATAAAGTTTACATGTTTAGGTTTTAGGATTTCACAAATTATTCTGTGAAAATCTACCAATGTAACAACAATACAACACTTAGTATTTTTAACAATATAGTAGGTTAAAATATTTCAATCATTCTGTATTATTTTAGTATAGAAATATTCTAAATTCCTCAAAGAGTTTCTCTGTGAATAAGAGTCCTTAGATACAATTATAAAACAAAGCAAAAGTATAATCTGAAAATTCAACTTTTTGATTCTTTTCTGGGAAGTCTCTTTATCAGCAGGGTATTATGTACCGTTCCTACTGGACTCTAAAATTTAGGATAAGTATCCAATAACATTGTAAATATTTGGCTCTGTAAATCCTGTAAAACAAAATTGTACACATCCAGGTCTCAGGAAGATACTGTAACAATCCACTACTCTTCTTACACAATAATCAATTCATGTTCCAACAAAATCTAGTTCAATATTATTCTTCTCCATTTTCTTCACACCCACCCTCCAACAAGAGCCAGTATTTACAACAATCTTCAGATACTGGGAAGACTGCAATACAGAACTACATGCATGCTAATCAATGAAAACAGCATGCTATAGACAGAGCTAAGCGATCCCACAACCAACGGATCAGATCGAAGCACTGCAGCCCTGAATGGCTGTGGACAATTAAACAAATGATAGCAGAGCCCAGAAAGCGAGTGCAAAAGACAAGGCTGAAGTGTTTGCAACCATCTTCAGCCAGAAGTGCCGAGCGGATGATCCATATCGGCCTCCTCTTAAAGTCCCCACCATCACAGAACAGCCAATTCAATTCACTCCACGTGATATCAAGAAATGGCTGAGCACACTGGATACAGCAAAGGCTATGGGCCAGGTTGTCGTGCTGAAGACGTGCACCAGAACTAGCTGTGCCTCTAGCCAAGCTGTTCCAGTACAGCTACAACACTGACATCTACCCAACAATGTGGAAAACTGCCCAGGTATGTCCTGTCCACAAAAAATGGGACAAATCCGGCCAATTACCGACCGATCAGTCTACTCTCAATCATCAGCAAAGTGATGGAAGGCGTCATCAAGTGGCACTTACTCTGCTCACCGATACTCAATTTGAGTTCTGCCAGGACCACATGACTCCAGACCTCATTTACAGCCTTGGTCCAAACATGGACAAAAGAGCTGAATTCCAGAGGTGATATAAGAGTGACTGCCCATGACATAAAGGCAGCAGTTGAGCAAGTGTGGCATGAAGGAGCCCTAGTAAAACTGAAGTCAATGGTAATCGGAGAAAACTCTCCACTGGCTGGAGTCATACAAAGGAAGGTGGTTGTTGGAGGCCAATCATCTCAATCCCTGGACATCGCTGCAGGAGTTCCTCAGGGCAGTAGCCTAGGCTCAACCATCTTCAGCTGCTACATCAATGACCTTCCCTCCATCACAAGGTCAGAGTGGGGATGTTCGCTGATGATTGCACAGCATTCCGTTGCATTCGCAATTCCTCAGATAATGAAGCCAACTGTGCCTGCTTGCAGCAAGACTTGGACTACATTCAGGCTTGGACTGGTAAGTGACAAGTAACATTCGTGCCACACAAGTGCCAGGCAATGACTATCTCCAACAAGAGAGCGTCTAACCACCACCTCTTGACATTCAATGGCATTGCCATCGCCGAATCCCCCATCATCAACATTTCGGGGGTCACCACTGACCAGAAAACTGGACCAACCACATAAATACTGTGGCTACAAAAGCAGATCAAAGGCTGGGTATTTTGCGGTGAGTGTTGCACCAACCAATTCCCCAAAGCCATTCGACCATCTGCAAGGCACAAGTTAGGAGTGCGATGGAACATTCTCCACCTTGCCTGGATGTGTGCAGCTCCAATAACAAAGAAGCAGCTCGACACCATCCAGAACAAAGCAGGCTGCTTGATTGGCACCCCATCCACCACCTTCAGCATTCACTCCCTCCGCACCATGGCTGCTGTGTGTACCATCTACAAGATGCACTGCAGCAACTCGCCAAGGCTTCTACAACAGCACCTCCCAAACCCACTACCTCTACCACTTAGAAGGACAAGGGCGGGAGGTGCATGGGAACACCACCACCTCCATGTGCCCCTCCAAGTGGCACGCCATCCTGACTTGGAAATATATTGCCATTCCTTCATGGGTCAAAATCCTGAGCTCCCTCCCTAACAGCAGTGTGGGAGTACCTTCACAACGGGGATTGCAGCGGTTCAAGGCAGCGGCTGACCACCACCCTCTCAAGGGCAATTCGGGATGGAGAATAAATGCCAGCGGCGTCCACATCCCAGGAACGAAAAAAAGAAAAAGTTTTGAATCGTAAAATGACAAATAGTTCCAAATCAAAAATAGCCTGCAACACCAAGCTCCAACCACAACAGTATCACTTTCCTCTTGACTTATGTGGTCGATCAATTAATTTATCCAACATTTAAAATTACAACACAAACTTAAGCATATGCCTAACATACAAACACTTTCAGCTGAAAATGTATGGGGCTGAAATTGCCCCACGCTGTGTTTGGAGCGCATAATTCGAATTATTTGAAAAGTTAGCGCTGGCTGAGATGAGTGGTCGGAACTTTGTAATTTCGGCGCTTAGTTCATGAAATGAGAGAGCTGCGCTGTAGCAGCGCTAAATGGTCTTCGCGTGGCGCTGGAGAACGCTCAAGGGGCGGTGGTGCAAATCAGCACCCAATTTCAGGTGAGTTTGATTTACTCATAACGAGTCACCTGGTCAGTGGGTTCTTAAAGTGGATGCCATGCAGCTTTGTTCTGCTGATTCCCTTCTTCCTCAGAGTTTAGTAGCTGCTTACTGAGGGCCTTCATGGATGCTGTGATAGGCAGTACAAGAATGACGAGGTTCTCAGACGCCGAACTGAATACACTGGTGGGGACAGTGGAAGACAGGAGGCGCATCCTTTTCCCTCCAGCTGGGAGGTCTGCTCCACAGTTTCTACGAGCTATATGGGCAGAGGTGGCTACTGAGGTGTCAGGCACTTAGACCGCACACCCACACAGTGTCACAAAAAATTCTGCGACCTCACTCATGTGATGGAAGTGAGTACATCTTCCCCCAACTCTTACCCTTGAGCCTCTGTCTGTTCCCACAACTCTTACAAGGCAGCCTCTGTGCAGATTCAGCAAAGCAGCATTTAACTCAGGACGTGTGCCTACTCACAATATTGGCTCATTTGATGCTTTGCTTAGAATCACAGCTACTTAAGCTGCCCATGCATTTCTTCCACATACATAAGTGCAGTGTGACTCACCAAGCTTCCTTTCATTTGCAGGCCAAGATGGCACATAACAGGCTGAAGCAACAGCAAACTGGGCCCAGGAAAGGGGGGGGGGGGAAAAGAGGGGGGGCGCGTCACTGCTTCTCACACTCACACCTACCAGTGCCAGGGAGTACGCGGTCATTGCAGTTCAGCTTGAGAGGGGTCAGCACTGGGTAATGCACCAGTAAATGGCAAGGACCTTATTGGAACTGAGATCTCATGAGACGGTTTTGGACCTCCCTTGCAGGATCGTGACAGTGTCGGCGCATCCTGCCTGCTGGCTGTGCCTCCTGCTGCAGTTCCCCATTCGCCTCCTCCTCCTGAGGTGCAACACCTATGTCTTCGGACAATGGCTGTCCCTCATGATTACCAGGTTGTGAAGCATGCAGCAGACGACCACGAAGAGGGACACCCAGTCAGGCGAGTACTGCAGAACTCCTCCTGAGCGGTCAAGGCAGCGGAACCGTTGCTTGAGCACTCCAATGGTCTGCTCAATGATGTTCCTTGTGGTGGCATGACTCTCATTGTAAGAAAGCTGGGTCAGAGTGGTGGGGTTGCGGAGTGGTGTCATGAGCCAGATGCAAAGCAGGCTCATGACACCACTCCGCCATTGGGTGGATGGAACAGAGCTGGCACAACGGTCTGGCGCAGGATGAAAGCATCGTGGCTGCTGCCAGGATATCTGGCATTAACAGCCATTATTGTGCATCTGTGGTCGCATACCGACTGGACATTCAATGAGTGGTATCCTTTTCTGTTTCGAAAGATCTCAGGATTCCGGTGCGGAGCCCTCAAGGCGACGTATGTGCAGTCTATGGCACCCTGCACCATGGGGAAGCGCGTCATCCTCAGAAACCCAGTTGACCGCTCCAGCTGCTTGTGTCTCGTCATGGGGAATGAGATGTATTTCATCCTCCTTCGATACAGATCATCTGTGACATCACGAATGCAGCAATGGGTGGCATACTGGGAGATGTTGGCGATATCTGCTGTGGCTCCCTGGAAAGATCCATTGGCATAAAAAGTGAGGGCGATAGTGACCTTCACTGCCACTGAGAGAGCCGTTCTCACCCTTGTTTGAGGCTCAGATGGCACAGCTCGGTCACCACGTCCTTGGTAAATCGGAGCCTCCTCACACACTGCTCCTCAGAGAAATGAACATAGCAAAAGTGGTGCTGAAAGATCCTGGATGCATATGCCCTTCTGTTGGCCCGTCTATATGAGCGTCTTACCATGACCACATCCTCATGCAACTGCTGATATTGGTCATCCTGTTGCTGTCCCTCAGCATTCTGCTGCTGATATGCCTCTGTCTGCTGCTCTTGCTCCCTTTGCTTTTCCCTACTTCTTTCAAGCTGCCTGTTTGTCCCTGTCCCAAACCCTCAGAGCATAGCCCTCTCCAAGATCCTCTCTATGGGTTTCTCCCAGTGGCAGCCTTTCTCATCATCACTGTGCGCAGAGCAGCATCATGAGCGACGCCGGAGGGCAGCACAAAGCCATAGCGCCATCGGTAAACGGGTGGGCAACTACACTTGGGGCGATGTGGCCACCGTGCCCGTGCGCAAACTCATTAGCGTACCCTTATCGCTGGTGCTAACTGGCCTTGCGCAAAGGGGCAATTTCAGCCCCTATATGTAATATAAATGTTTTCTGAAATAATTATTTCTGTAAGCTCTCCATAATGTCAAATGTTACTGGTTTATAAGCACACATCGTCTCATGTGGCACTTCCACTGCATTGTGGGAGCACCTTCACCACAGATTGCAGCGTCTCAAGAAAGTGGCCAATCACCACATTCTCAAGGGCAAATAGGGATGGATAATAAATGCCAGCCACATCAATGATGGCCACATCCCAAGAATGAATTAAAAAATTGGTTTGATAAGCTTCAATAAACCACAATGCTAACACTTAATTTGATATTCTCTGGTAACTTAATTTTAGGAGTAACCTTTCAGAGCAGTAATGCAAGGATACATTCCGCTTCTGTAAACTTAGGGGTATACTATTAAAACTACTACTTAAAAACTACCTGCAAATTCTGAGGGGAGCAATTACAAGGCCTTCGAGTAAAATTTTACTTAGCCAGGTAAACTTCTAAGTAGAATGAGATTTTCTGCACATAAATAACATTAGCTTGACTCAGTAGGTTGCACTTTTGCCTCAACAATCATAAGGTTGTGTCTTCAACGTCCACTGCAAAAACTGCAGCTAATCTAGGCTGAGCCTCAAGTGCAGTACTGAGAGAATGCTGCAGTGTTCGAAGTATCATCCTTGGATAAGATGTTAAACTGAGGCCCAGCCCCCTGCTCTGGTATTTGAGGGGTTTGCTCAAGATTCTCGGGCACTATTTTATGATCAGCAAGCTCTCCTGATGTATTGCCCAACATTTTTCCCTTAACTAACAGCACCAAAGATCAGATTAACTGGTCATTCCTGTCACTGTTCTTTTGTGACATACGGCTGTGTCAATAAACTGCAAAGTAACATTTCATGTGTTTATATATTCTCTCTCTCAAAGCACTTCCCAAGTCTTTTTTTAAGCAACACAGTCACAGAGCCATTATACAATAGATGTTAGTCTGAAACAGGTACTCGTTTAGAACAAAAAGAATTCAGCAACATGGGCTACACTGTGGGCTCCAAATCAATCTCTGACCAGGAAAAACTGAGTTATCTGTATAAGCATGCTTGGATAGATGCTCAGAGCTCTGTTCACTGGTATCCAAATGCTACTTAATTGAAAAAATATTTGGCACCAGTTGAGATATACTGTAAAGCTCAAAGCAGGGCAAGAATGCCTTTGTGGGCTTGAATTTTATCTGGACGATATACGAAAGAATTTACCTCAATGTGAAGCCAGAACCACATCACCAGTGCAAACTGTAGAGAATGTAACTGACCTATGAGAGACTCTGCTTATTCATAGTAGTAAAATATACTATATCACCAGGATGTCCTCCCGCAAATAAAACATACTGAAAGCAGAAAAATATTTGATCCCAATGGGACAGACTATAGCACCGAATATGCTTAATTTAGTTTTTATTTTGAGTTATTTCAATGTTTCCAGAGTATCGTCAGAAATAACTAACTCCTGCTACCACACAGAATTTATTTATTGCCTGATGCAATTCTAACAAATAAAATGTTCCCTGCAGGGCTCAGGGTTAGATATAAAGTAAGAAATAAAAAACATTATAATGTCCCAACCAGGCATGTGCAATACAGAGCACCAATCAATAAAGCCAACAGGATGCTAAACGAAAATGGTACAATATAAGTCAAAGGAAGTTGTGATCAAACTGTACTGTGCTCCGGTTAGATTACCATTATCATGAGTACTGTGTCCAGTTGTGGTCATTAAAAAACAAGAGAGACATTCAAGCAGGAGATAGAGATTTTTGGACTCAAGGGGAAAGCAAGGGGTAGGAGGATCGGGCGGTAAAGTGGAGTTGAGGTAGAAGATCAGCCATGATCTTTTTGTATGGTGCAGCAGGCTCAAAAGGCTGTGTGGCCTACTCCTGCTCCTAATTCTTAAGTTCTTATGTAGAGAGAGTGCAAACAAGAGCCTCAAGGCTGATCCTTGGTATTAACGATCTGTCTGAGTTATGAGAAAGGTTATGCCTGATGGGTAATCATAGACGAATACAAGACAGTCAAGGGAATGGAAAATATAAATACAAAATATTATTTTAAATTGTAGGGTTAGCACAAGGGGACAGAGGTTCAAACCAGTAAAAACTATTTTAGGAATGATATCAGGAAATGCATCTTTACACAAAGAATGATCAATGCTTGGAATGGACTTTCAGACATAGTGGACACAGAAACCCTGGAATCTTTTAGAATACTATAATATGGGGATTTTCAGATCTTTCTGAATGGATAAATTAAGATTGGTCAAATGGCCTTCCTCATCCTAATTATCTTGTGAATATCGTCTAATGTATTGCGTGCAGGACCATTACATAATATCCAAGCTTTATATAGTCTGTATTAGTATTTCATACAATACAACAGTGACTACACTTCAAAAGTACTGAATTGGCTGTATAGCGCTTGGGGACGTCTGTTAGTTGTGAAAGACGCTATATAAATGCAAATAGGGATGGACAGATTAGATACAAGAAGAATGTTCCTGATGTTGGGGAAGTCCAGAACCACGGGTCACAGTCGAAGAATAAGGGGTAAGCCTTTTAGGACTGAGATGAGGAGAAACTTCTTCACTCAGAGAGTTGTTAACCTGTGGAATTCTCTACCACAGAGTTGTTGTTGGCAGTTCGTTAGATATATTCAAGAGGGAGTTGGATAGGGCCTTGACGGCTAAACGGATCAAGGGGTATGGAGAGAAAGCAGGAAAGGGGTACTGAGGTGAATGATCAACCATGATCTTATTGAATGATGGTGCAGGCTCGAAGGGCCAAATGGCCTAATCCTGCATCTATTTTCTTTGTATCTATAGAAACATAGAAACATAGAAAATAGGTGCAGGAGCAGGCCATTCAGCCCTTCTAGCCTGCACCGCCATTCAACGAGTTCATGGCTGAACATGAAACTTCAATACCCCCTTCCTGCTTTCTCGCCATACCCCTTGATCCCCCGAGTAGTAAGGACTTCATCCAACTCCCTTTTGAATATATTTAGTGAATTGGCCTCAACAACTTTCTGTGGTAGAGAATTCCACAGGTTCACCACTCTCTGGGTGAAGAAGTTTCTCCTTATCTCGGTCCTAAATGGCTTACCCCTTATCTTTAGACTGTGACCCCTGGTTCTGGACTTCCCCAACATCGGGAACATTCTTCCTGCATCTAACCTGTCTAAACCCATCAGAATTTTAAACGTTTCTATGAGGTCCCCTCTCATTCTTCTGAACTCCAGTGAATACAAGCCCAGTTGATCCAGTCTTTCTTGATAGGTCAGTCCCACCATCCCGGGAATCAGTCTGGTGAATCTTCGCTGCACTCCCTCAATAGCAAGAATGTCTTTCCTCAAGTTAGGAGACCAAAACTGTACACAATACTCCAGGTGTGGCCTCACCAAGGCCCTGTACAACTGTAGCAACACCTCCCTGCCCCTGTACTCAAATCCCCTCGCTATGAAGGCCAACATGCCATTTGCTTTCTTAACCGCCTGCTTTACCTGCATGCCAACCTTCAATGACTGATGTACCATGACACCCAGGTCTCGTTGCACCTTCCCTTTTCCTAATCTGTCACCATTCAGATAATAGTCTGTCTCTCTGTTTTTACCACCAAAGTGGATAACCTCACATTTATCCACATTATACTTCATCTGCCATTCATTTGCCCACTCACCTAACCTATCCAAGTCACTCTGCAGCCTCATAGCATCCTCCTCGCAGCTCACACTGCCACCCAACTTTGTGTCATCCTCAAATTTGGAGATACTACATTTAATCCCCTCGTCTAAATCATTAATGTACAATGTAAACAGCTGGGGCCCCAGCACAGAACCTTGCGGAACCCCACTAGTCACTGCCTGCCATTCTGAAAAGTACCCATTTACTCCTACTCTTTGCTTCCTGTCTGACAACCAGTTCTCAATCCACGTCAGCACACTACCCCCAATCCCATGTGCTTTAACTTTGCACATTAATCTCTTGTGTGGGACCTTGTCGAAAGCCTTCTGAAAGTCCAAATATACCACATCAACTGGTTCTCCTTTGTCCACTTTACGGGAAACATCCTCAAAAAATTCCAGAAGATTTGTCAAGCATGATTTCCCTTTCACAAATCCATGCTGACTTGGACCTATCATGTCACCAGTTTCCAAATGCGCTGCTATGACATTCTTAATAATTGATTCCATCATTTTACCCACTACTGAGGTCAGGCTGACCGGTCTATAATTCCCTGTTTTCTCTCTCCCTCCTTTTTTAAAAAGTGGGGTTACATTGGCTACCCTCCACTCGATAGGAACTGATCCAGAGTCAATGGAATGTTGGAAAATGACTGTCAATGCATCCGCTATTTCCAAGGCCACCTCCTTAAGTACTCTGGGATGCAGTCCATCAAGCCCTGGGGATTTATCGGCCTTCAATCCCATCAATTTCCCCAACACAATTTCCCAACTAATAAAGATTTCCCTCAGTTCCTCCTCCTTACTAGACCCTCTGACCCCTTTTATATCCGGAAGGTTGTTTGTGTCCTCCTTCGTGAATACTGAACCAAAGTACTTGTTCAATTGGTCTGCCATTTCTTTGTTCCCCGTTATGACTTCCCCTGATTCTGACTGCAGGGGACCTACGTTTGTCTTTATTAACCTTTTTCTCTTTACATACCTATAGAAACTTTTGCAATCCGCCTTAATGTTCCCTGCAAGCTTCTTCTCGTACTCCATTTTCCCTGCCCTAATCAAACCCTTAGTCCTCCTCTGCTGAGTTCAAAATTTCTCCCAGTCCCCAGGATCGCTTTTATTTCTGGCCAATTTGTATGCCACTTCCTTGGCTTCAATACTATCCCTGATTTCCCTAGATAGCCACGGTTGAGCCACCTTCCCTTTTTTATTTTTACGCCAGACAGGAATGTATAATTGTTGTAATTCATCCATGCGGTCTCTAAATGTCTGTCATTGCCCATCCACAGTCAATCCCTTAAGTATCATTCGCCAATCTATCCTAGCCAATTCACGCCTCATACCTTCAAAGTTACCCTTCTTTAAGTTCTGGACCATGGTCTCTGAATTAACTGTTTCATTCTCCATCCTAATGCAGAATTCCACCATATTATGGTCACTCTTCCCCAAGGGGCCTCGCACAATGAGATTGCTAATTAGTCCTCTCTCATTACACAACACCCAGTCTAAGATGGCCTCCCCCCTAGTTGGTTCCTCGACATATTGGTCTAGAAAACCATCCCTTATGCACTCCAGGAAATCCTCCTCCACCGTATTGCTTCCAGTTTGGCTAGCCCAATCTATGTGCATATTAAAGTCACCCATTATAACTGCTGCACCTTTATTGCATGCACCCCTAATTTCCTGTTTGATGCCCTCCCCAACATCACTACTACTGTTTGGAGGTCTGTACACAACTCCCACTAATATTTTTTGCCCTTTGGTGTTCTGCAGCTCTACCCATATAGATTCCACATCATCCAAGCTAATGTCTTTCCTAACTATTGCATTAATCTCCTCTTTAACCAGCAATGCTACCCCACCTCCTTTTCCTTTTATTCTATCCTTCCTGAATGTTGAATACCCCTGGATGTTGAGTTCCCAGCCCTGATCATCCTGGAGCCACGTCTCCGTAATCCCAATCACATCATATTTGTTAACGTCTATTTGCAGAGTTAATTCATCCACCTTATTGCGGATACTACTTGCATTAAGACACAAAGCCTTTAGGCTTGTTTTTTTAACACCCTTTGTCCTTTTTGAATTTTGCTGTACAGTGGCCCTTTTTGTTCTTTGCCTTGGGTTTCTCTGCCCTCCACTTTTCCTCATCTCCTTTCTGTCTTTTGCTTTTGCCTCCTTTTTGTCTCCCTCTGTCTCCCTGCATTGGTTCCCATCCCCCTGCCATATTAGTTTAACTCCTCCCCAACAGCACTAGCAAACACTCCCCCTAGGACATTGGTTCCGGTCCTGCCCAGACCATCCGTTTTGTACTGGTCCCACCTCCCCCAGAACCGGTTCCAATGCCCCAGGAATTTGAATCCCTCCCTGCTGCACCACTGCTCAAGCCACGTATTCATCTGCGCTATCCTGCGATTCCTACTCTGACTAGTACGTGGCACTGGTAGCAATCCCGAGATTACTACTTTTGAGGTCCTACTTTTTAATTTAGCTCCTAGCTCCTTAAATTCATCTCGCAGGACCTCATCCCTTTTTTTACCTATGTCGTTGGTACCAATGTGCACCACGACAACTGGCTGTTCTCCCTCCCATTTCAGAATGTCCTGCACCCGCTCCGAGACATCCTTGACCCTTGCACCAGGGAGGCAACATACCATCCTGGAGTCTCGGTTGCGGCCACAGAAACGTCTATCTATTCCCCTCACCATTGAATCCCCTATCACTATCGCGCTCCCACTTTTTTTCCTGCCCTCCTGTGCAGCAGAGCCAGCCACGGTGCCGTGAACTTGGCTGCTGCTGCCCTCCCCTGATGAGTCACCCCCCCAACAGTACTCAAAGCGGTGTATCTGTTTTGCAGGGGGATGACCACAGGGGACCCCCGCACTACCTTCCTTGCACAGTCTATGTCTTTCTTTTAGTATAGTACGTTATCTATGAAACCTCAAACTCTTGTGCAAGAAAAGGGATGCTCTCAATCATCTTTAAAAACTCATTTTGTTTTATAAAAATACTGACTTAAAAAAAATAGGCACCAAAATGGTACAGCGCTATGCTAAGCATACAAAACTCTCAATTATACAGAATTGATATCATCATCAGGGAGACACAGCTTGGGATGAAGGACAGGCAGGAGTCATCTCATCGGTTCTAGGCAAAAACGGCTTGATATTTCAGATGCGTAGCGTTCATTAGAATAAAACTGTTGAAACACCATAACATGTCTTTTCTGTTCATAGACGTGGACTGACCAACCCGTTGTGGAGTTCCAGCATTTCCATATTAGATTTCAGATTTCAAACTATGCATTTTTTTTCCTTTTTATCTGATCAGTTACTATTTTGCAGGAGAAATTCTATGAACAATCTAGTGTAGAACCATAAATGTGTATTACAAAAGACATATTCATTTAGGAAGGGTGATGAAATATAACATTTATTAATCATTTGTGGCATACATACTGGTGATTTATGCTTCCACTGAAGTAGAATCATAGAAATTTACGGCACAGAAGGAGGCCATTCAGCCAATCGTGTCTGTGCCAGTCAAAAAAGAGCTATCCAGCCTAATCGCACTTTCCAGCTCTGGGTTCATAGCCCTGTAGCTTACAACATTTCAAATGCATATCCAAGTACTTTTTTGAATGTGATGAGGGTTTCTGCCTATACCACCCTGAGTTCCAGACCTTCACCACCCAGAGTGAAAACATTTCCCCTCAATTCCCTCTAATCCTTCGACCAATAACATTAAATCTATGCCCCCTAGTTATTGACCCCTCTGCTAAGGGAAATCGGTTCTTCCTAGTCACTCTATCTAGGCCTCATATAATTCTTTACACATCAATTAAATCTCCTCTCAGCCTCCTCTATTCCAAAGAAAACTGTTCTGTCTTGAATAAAGCAATGTGACTGAGTACTGTAGACGAGAGTAAGTGTGACCTTAGTCTCTTTATTCTAACTCCAGAGTACTGGTACAGCATGGGAGACCTGTTTATATACAGTGCTCCCAATGGATGCTGAGATCCCTTGGGACACCAACAGATACGCCCTCTGGTGGTGATAGTGTGCAGGTTACATAGGGTTGCATACATAACATCACTCCCTCCCAAAGTCAATCGTATACTTATTTTACAGGGCGAGACGATCTGGGGCTTTCCGCTCCCTAGTCGATCGTCTCGGTACAAATGCAGGTGCAGGTGAGTTGGTTGGGCCTTCGCTGGGCTGCTGCGCAGCTGGCCTTGCTGGGCTGCTGGGGATGATGAGTTCAGCTTCGTGGTCAACCGTGATGTCGGTTGCCACTTGTGTGTGTGTGTCAGAGGGTCGAAGTTGGTAGTATTCTCTTCAAGTTGCTCGTGGCAGTCTGTGAATCGAAGTTTGGTTTGGTCCAAATGCTTTCTGTAAATTAATCCATTTGCGAGTTTGACCTGAAACACTCTACTCCCTTCTTGGCTATGACAGTGCCAGCAAGCCATTGGGACCATATCTATAGATGACTACAAGTACAGGGTCATTGACTTCAATATCGCATGACAAATTTGCGCGATCATGGTACATGCTTTGTTGATGCCACCTGCCCTCGACGTGATCATGGAGATCAGGGTGGACTAGAGAGAGCCTTGTTTTGAGCACCCTTTTCATGAGCAGTTCGGCTGGGGGAACCCCGGTGAGCGAGTGGGGTCTTGTGCAGTAGCTGAGCAGGACTCGGGACAGGCGGGTCTGCAGGGAGCCTACTGACACGCATTTCAAGCTTTGCTTGATGGTTTGGACTGCTCGTTCTGCCTGGCCGTTCGATGCGGGCTTGAACGGGGCAGATGTGACATGCTTGATCCCATTGCGGGTCATGAATTCCTTGAACTCAGCGCTGGTGAAGCAAGGCCCATTTTCGCTGACGAAGCAAGGCCCATTTTCGCTGACAAGGACATCGGACAGGCCATGCGTGACAAACATGGCTCGTAGGCTTTCGATGGTGGCAGTGGACATGCTTACAGACATTATTACACACTCAATCCATTTTGAATAAGCATCCACAACAACGAAAAACATTTTGCCTAGAAACGGGCCAGCGAAGTCAACGTGGATCCTAGACCATGGTTTGGAGGGCCATGACCACAAACTTAGCAGTGCCTCCCTGGATGCATTGCTCAGTTGAGAACAAGTGTCGCATTGGTGCACGCAAGACTCCAAATCTGAGTCAATGCCGGGCCACCACACATGGGGTCTGGCTATAGCTTTCATCATTACTATGCCTGGGTGGGTACTGTGTAGGTCGCGTATAAACATTTCCCTGCCTTTCTTAGGCAAAATCACCGATTACCCCATAAAAGACAGTCCGCCTGTATGGACATTTCGTCTTTGCGCCGCTGGAATGGCTTAATCTCTTCATGCACCTCCACTGGGACTCTGGACCAGCTCCCATGGAGGACACTTTTTTTTTTTACAAGGGACAGTAAAGGATCCTGGCTGGTCCAGGTCCTGAGCTGGCGGGCCACAACGGGTAACTTTTCGTTTTCAAATGCATCCATCACCAAGAGCAAGTCTGCAGGCTGTGCCATTTCCATCCCGGTGGTGGGCAAAGGCAGCCGACTGAGAGCATCAGCGCAGTTCTCTGTGCCAGGCCTGTGGCGAATTACATAGTTATATGCAGACAGCGTGAGCGCCCATCTTTGGATGGGAGCAGAGGCATTGGTATTGATGTCTTTGCTCTCTGAGAATAGTGATAAGAGTGGCTTATGGTCAGTTTTTAAACACAAACTTAAGCCCAAACAGATACTTGTGCATTTTTTTCACCCCGTAAACGCATGCCAGAGCTTCTTTTTCAATCATGCTGTTGGCCCTTTCAGCCTTGGACAAGCTCCTGGATGCACAAGCGACCGGTTGCAATGTTCCCGATTCGTTTGCTTGTTGTAACACACACCCGACCCCATACGAAGACGCATCGCAAACTAGCATTAAACATTTACATGGGTCATACAGGACAAGCAGTTTGTTGGAACATAACATATTTCGAGCTTTCTCAAAAGCTGTCTCTTGTGATTTCCCCCATACCCAGTCATCTCCCTTGCGTAGCAACACGTGTAGAGGATTCTAGCAAGATGCTTAACCCGGGTAGGAAATTACCAAAATAATTGAGGAGTCCCAGGAACGACTGCAGCTCCATCACGTTCTGTGGTCTCGGCGCATTCTTGATGGCCTTCGTCTTGGCGTCGGTGGGTCTGATGCCGTCTGCCGCGATTCTTCTCCCTAAGAACTCAACCTCTGGCGCCAGAAAAACACACTTCGAGCGTTTCAACCTGAGTCCCACATGATCGAACCGACTTAATAAGAACATAAGAATTAGGAACAGAAGTAGGCCAACAAGATCATGGCTGACCTGGCCGTGGACTCAGCTCCACTTACCCGCCCGCTCCCCATAACCGTTAATTCCCTTATTGGTTAAAAATCTATCGATCTGTGATTTGAATACATTGAATGGGCTAGCCTCAACTGCTTCCTTGGGCAGAGAATTCCACAGATTCACAACCCTCTGGGAGAAGAAATTCCTTCTCAACTCGGTTTTAAATTGGCTCCCCCGTATTTTGAAGCTGTGCCCCCTAGTTCTAGTCTCCCCGACCAGTGGAAACAACCTCTCTGCCTCTATCTTGTCTATCCCTTTCATTATTTTAAATGTTTCTATAAGATCACCCTTCATCCTTCTGAACTCCAACGAGTAAAGACCCAGTCTACTCAATCTATCATCATAAGGTAACCCCCTCATCTCCGGAATCAGCCTAGTGAATCGTCTCTGTAACCCCTCCAAAGCTAGTATATCCTTCCTTAAGTAAGGTGACCAAAACTGCACGCAGTACTCCAGATGCGGCCTCACCAATACCCTATACAGTTGCAGCAGGACCTCCCTGCTTTTGTACTCCATCCCTCTCACAATGAAGGCCAACATTCCATTCGCCTTCCTGATTGCCTGCTTCACCTGCAAACTATCCTTCTGTCACTAAAAGAGTTTCATGCACAAGGACCAATTGTGCAGCAGTGGAGGCGTGTCCTGCACAGTTGGAGCTGTGAGCAGTGAGGGAAGCAGCTAGCAACTTGTGCTCCTGCCTGGAGAGCCCTGAGACCAGCCCAGGAAGAGAAGGAAGGAAGGGGCTTCACCACCACTTTCACCCAGAGGGAGAGGAGGAGAACAGAAAACTTTGACCATCTTTATTACCATTTCTGCAAGGAGTTGGAGAGAGGGGGAAAAGACCAACAACATCCAGTGTGGAAGGAGGGAGACCCAACATTCTACAGGTGGGTGTGGGTGCATTTCCCCAAACAGACTTTGTTGTATCGGTGGGGGGAGGAAAGAAGACCACTGAGGGCCGGAACATCGCGGGGGGTGTGTGTGTGTGTGTGGTAGCGTGCGTGGGGGCCGTGCTTACAACTAGGCCCCCCCACAATTGGAACCCCCCCCACCCCCCACATTTGCCTAGCCTGGGATAGCTGGAGCTACCAGGCTGAAGATTGTTGTTTTTCTCAATCACCCAACTAAAGATCGTTGGGAGTGCCTGGTGGCTCCAGCTACCCCAGGTGAAGACATCTTCTCCCCCCACCTGAAGACCACCCCAAAGACTTTTGTGTTTTGCCATCTGGGGAGTGCACCCACCCACAGCTGCGAGGGGAGACCTGCCCTCGCAGACCCCCTTCCCACCCCCCTCTCTCTTTCTCTGCTACTCTGTTTCTCCCCTCTCTCTCTGAGGCCTCTTCCTTCCAAATTTACAAAAAAAAAAACAATTAAGACAACTGAGCAGAGGGAGCAAGGCCTCTCCCCAATTGCCAACTAGGGGAGAGGTACCTCGTTAAGGGCTCCTCTGCTCAGTTAATTTACGAGGCCAATTAAGACCATTAAGGCCTGTGACTTTGGGGTGGGTGTAGCCCTTAAAGGGACCCCGTGATGGCGACCCCATCCACGCCGGTGGCAGGGCCAGCAAGGACGTATGCGCAGGTGGCAACCGCTTCCACGGCCCCTCCTGCGCCACCCGCTGCCCTGCCACCATTTAGGTTAATTACGAAAAAACACGGGGTCAAGAGCTACACTCACCCCACAATGAGCATTGAGGAGTGCGTGCGGGCGATGGCTGGGGTAGTCGGCCCCTCGGCCATTGTCGCAGCCTCCAAGATGTCTGGGAAGGCCGTGTTCTTCCTGGGGTCGGAGCGGGCGGTGTCCCTGGCCCTTGAAAAGGGGCTCACGGTGGGCGGGACGTTCCTGCCGGTGGACCCTCTCGAGGCCACCGCGCAGAGGGTCATCATTTCAAACGTCCCGCCCTTTGTTTCCGCTGAGCTCCTCCTCCCTCACCTACAACAACTGGGGGAGGTAAGGTCAGGGATCAACCCCATACCGCTCGGCCTCAGGGAGAGCAGCCTGCGCCACGTGTTCTCCTTCCGCCGCCAGCTCTTTGTCCGGCTGGCGCGGGAGGACACGACGGAGGGAGATTTTAATGTGGTGCACGAGGGGACTGCCTACCGCGTCTTCTGGACGTCGGACGGCGTGCGGTGCCATGCCTGCAGGGAGGTGGGGCATGTTCGCAAGAACTGCCCCGCCTCCAAGGCCGCCAAACCACCGAAGGCGGCCAAGGCTGGCGCTGCCGCCACCCCTCCCCCTAGTTGCGTCCGCGTGCCGGGAGCCATGGGTGCGCGGGCATCGTCGGAGGCCTTTGTTTTCAGGGCCTCCGGCGGGGGGGAGGGAGAGCGTCCGAGCGGAAAGAAGGCGCGGAAGAAGGAGAAACATCTAGAGGCGGGTCCCCTCGGTGCGCCGGAAAGTCTGACCACCGCGCTCAGCCCAACCCAGTCACCGGCGAGCGCGGGGTGCCCCGAGCCCGTGCCCGGGCCCTTGAATACCACCACAGAGGGGCCCAGGCGCGGGCAAGAAAAGGAAAAGGGGGGGGCGGAGCGGGAGGCCTCGGCAGACATGGAGGTCTCCCTGACTCCGCGCGCCCCCAGGAACAAAAAGAGGCACCGCCCCAATGAGGCGGAGGGGGAACAACATCCCTCCGCGGAGGAGGCGGTGCCCGCCGCGTGTCCCGCGTCCCCCACCAGCGCCCCCAAATTGCGCTGCAGGCGCGAGGAGTCTTTCCCCGGGGAGGGTGAGACAGTTGAGGCTGCCCAGCCTCTGCCTCCCGGGGATGGAGTGGAAGATCTGCCTGTCGTGGGGGGCGTGGGGACCGCGGAGGAATGCGTAGCCGCCGGGCCGGGCGTCCCGGGGACTGAGGCGGGCGAGGCCGAAAAGGCCGAACCTGAGCCCGCCCAGCTATTATCCAACTTCCCCCGGGAGTCGCTCGACCCGGCAGAAAAACAATTAAATAATTATGACACTGTAGATGCTGGGCCGGGGGGTGGCAGCGGGGAGGGGGAGGAACACCCACCCTCGCCCCTTACTTTGGAGCTGGAGCACTTGGAGGGCCTGGGGATTTCCTATGGCCGGGTCTCTCCTTGTTCTCCGGTTCCTGGGGCGGAGGGGGAACCCCTTCCGCTGTCATTTCCCGACCCAGCACCATTTTTAAAAGAGCCCAGTGGGGACTCCTCTGCCGACGATCCTGGGGGTGGGATCGGGGCAGTGCCAGGGCCGGTTGGAGCGGCCGGTTCATTTGCCGTACCTTGTGCGGTCGATGGGCCGGCTGCTGGCGGCCACCTCCCGGAGGAGGACGGGGACTCGGTGGGGGACGCGGGTGAAGACCTAGAGACCACCGCCAGGGAGGCGGTGGATCTGCTCGCGGCCGCCGCTGAGGCCCTCCTCGTTCCTGCAAAGGAACTCCGGGACTTTTTGGCCCAGAGCCGGGGTCGCCGCGACCAAGCCCGACTGGCCCTGGAAAAATGGTCCGAGCCGGAGCTGATCAAGGGGTCTGTCCGCGCCGCCGTTAAAACCTTGGCCGCGGGCGGGCCCTTGACAAAGGAGCAGCACCTTGAGCTGCGCGAGCTCGAGGGACTCCTCGCTGGGCTGCGGAGGGAGCGGAGTTCAACAAAAGACTCCGCTCCCTCCCCCACAATAGGTTAAGGTAGAGGTTGCACTATGCTTTTGCCATGAAGATAACCATAGCCAGCCTCAACATCAACGGCGGCAGAGGGGCACGCCGTAGATTTGACAATTTTTCGCTCCTGCGGGAGGGGAAATATGCGGTGTGCTTCCTGCAAGAAACCCACACCGTTCCGGGAGACGAAGCCACGTGGCTCCTGGAATGGCAAGGAGAGGTCCGCATGAGCCACCTCACCGCCATTTCTAGTGGGGTGGCCATCTTGCTGGGCCCGCATTTTCAGCCGGAGATCTTGGGGGTCGAGGAGCCCGTGCCAGGCCGCTTGCTGCACGTAACGGTTCGCCTGGGGGACGTGCCGCTCCATCTCGTGAGCGTGTACGCCCCTCATCCCGGCCCGCAGCAAACGCGCTTCTTTGAAGAGGTGTCCGCTCTTCTTGGCTCCGTCGACGTCGGCGACTGCATTGTCCTCGGGGGGGATTTTAACTGCACCCTCGAGGCGAGGGACCGCTCCGGTGCCCCGCAGTGCATGACGGCGATGGAGAAGTTGAGGGACCTGGTCGGGTCCTTCGACTTGGTGGACGTCTGGCGAAATCTCCACCCCGACTCCAGCGCCTTTACTTGGGTGAGGCCTGGAGTTGGATGGTCTAGAGTCGACCGCCTTTACGTGTCTCGGGCGTACGTTTCCTGCGTCCCGGCGGCCTCCATGCGGCCGGTGCCGTGTTCGGACCACCACCTGGTGTGGGCGGAGCTCGCTTCGCTCCGCGCGAGGACGGGGTCCGCGTACTGGCACTTTAACAACCGGCTGCTGGAGGACGTGCGGTTCCAGGACTCGTTCCGTCGATTCTGGTCCGACTGGAGAAGGAAGCAGGGGGGCTTCCCCTCCTTGAGGCTATGGTGGGACGTGGGCAAGGCTCACGTCCGCGTCTTCTGTCAAGAGTACGCGAGGGGGTCGACCAAGAGGCGGGCGGCCAGAGTCGGGCGCCTAGAAAAAGAGGTGCTCGACCTGGAAGCCCGTCTCGGTCAAGTCGTCCAGGACCCGGCCCTGCGGACGGTGTACGAAGCGAAGAAGGCCGCGCTGAAGGACCTGCAGCTCGTCGGGTCCCGAGGCGCGTTCGTGAGGTCGCGGATCCGGTTCCTGCGGGATCTGGACCGCGGCTCCCCCTTCTTCTACTCGCTGGAAAAAAGGCAGAGTGTCCGTAAGCAGCTCTTGACGCTGCTGGCCGACGACGGCTCTCTCGTCTCGGATCCGGAGGGCGTCAACAACAGGGTCCGTGAATATTACGGGGCTCTGTTCTCTCCGGATCCGTCCAGCGAGGAAGCGCGTAGAGTTTTGTGGGAGGACCTGCCGAAGGTCAGCCCGGAGGGCGCCGAAAATCTGGAAGCTCCGCTAAGCCTGGCGGAGCTGACCGGTGCCCTCGCCCGGCTCTCGAGGGGAAAATCCCCGGGGCTGGACGGGCTGACCGTGGAGTTCCACAGGGCGTTCTGGGACGTCCTGGGGAGCGACTACGCGCGGGTCCTGGGGGAAAGTCTGGCGACCGGGGAGATGCCCCTCTCTTGGCGCAGGGCAGTCATCGTCCTGCTGCCTAAGAAGGGCGATCTCCGCCTCCTTAAGAACTGGCGCCCGGTCTCCCTCCTCAGCACGGACTACAAAATCTTCGCCAGGGCGATGTCTGCTCGCCTTGGTGCCGTGCTGGACCACATGATTCACCCCGACCAGTCATACACGGTCCCGGGCCGGACGATCCACGACAACATCCATCTGGTCCGGGACCTCATCCATTGCTCCCAGGAGGCTGGTCTGTCGGTCGCCTTCCTATCCCTCGACCAAGAGAAGGCGTTCGACAGGGTGGATCACGACTATCTGCTCGGAACTCTGCGCGCTTTCGGGTTCGGGACGCATTTCGTCGCCCGGATCCGACTTTTGTACGCCGCCGCGGAGTGTCTGATTAAGGTTAACGGGTCCTTGACGGCGCCCCTTCGCTTTAGGAGAGGGGTGCGCCAGGGATGCCCCATGTCCGGCCAGTTATACGCCGTTTGCGTGGAGCCTTTCCTGCGCCTCTTGCGGACGAGGTTGACGGGACTGGCTCTGCAAGGGCCGGGCGTGGAGGTCGTCCTCTCGGCTTACGCCGATGACGTGCTCCTCGCGGTAGAGGATCCCGCTGACCTGCGGAGGATGCGTGAGTGCCAGGAGATTTACTCGGCCGCGTCCTCCGCCAGGATCAACTGGGAGAAATGTTCCGGACTCCTGGTGGGTCAGTGGCGGGTGGACTCCCTGCCGGAGGAGCTCAGGCCTTTTGCCTGGAGCACGACCCATCTCCTCTATCTGGGAGTCTACCTTAGCCCCGACGAGGAAGCCTGGCCGGCGAACTGGCAGGAGCTGGAGGCCAAGGTCGCCGCTCGCCTAGGGCGCTGGACAGGACTGCTCCGAGTGCTGTCCTACAGGGGTCGAGCGCTAGTCATAAACCAGCTGGTGGCCGCAATGCTGTGGTACCGGCTGGTCACTTTGACCCCTCCCCCTGCGTTTGTCGCCAAGATACAGAAGAAGCTGGTGGACTTCTTCTGGAACAACAGGAAGCACTGGGTCTCTGTCGCGGTCTTGAGTCTCCCGCTTGAGGAGGGCGGTCAGTCGTTGGTGTGCGTCAGCGCCCAGCTCGCGACTTTCCGTCTTCAGACCCTGCAGAGATACCTTTACGTCGAGCCCCCTCCTAGGTGGTGTGCTCTGGCGAGGTATTTCTTCCGCCAGCAGCTCGACCTCAATTATGACACGCAGCTCCTGTTTGTGAACTTGGGGGGTGCCAGGACCGCCCTCCGGGAGCTGCCTGTCTTTTACAGGGAACTCATCAGGGTCTGGAACAAAGTCTCCACCAAGCGCAGCTCTCCGCCGGCTGGAGTGGCGGCCGTCCTGCAGGAACCGCTGCTCGGGAATCCGTACCTCCACGGCCGAGGCTTCATGTGGCGGTCGGAAGAGAGGGCTGTGGCTGGTGAGGTGACCAGGGTCAGGGACCTGCTCGATGGCGGAGGAGCGGGCTGGATGGCGCCAGTCACGCTGGCGCGGCGCCTAAATTCTGCCAACGTCCGCCGCGCGGCCGATGCCATCGAGTCGCTAAAAACAGCTCTGGGCCCTGACTCCGTTAGGTGTATCGAGGAGGCTCAAGCACGTGGGGAGATCCCGTCCGAACTGACCCCCGTCCGGACGGAATTCCTCATCGGCGCCAAACCCCGGAACCTCCCTCGGGGGCCGGCGCCTCACAACTTGAGCCGCCTCGGGGAAATCCCCTCCGTGCCTTTCAGTTCCGCGCGGAGGGGTTTCCTGTACGGGCTGCTCCTGCACACCCTCAACTTTGCCATCCTCGCCGGCCGTCCGGACACGCCATGGCGTACCATCTTGCCGTCCGGAGGAGGCGGGGGTCCCCGATGGAGGGCACTCTACGCAGGGGTCCTCCCACTATTCATCGGGGACTTGGCCTGGAGGGTGGTGCACGGAGCAGTGCCGTGCAACAAATTTTTAAGCCGGTTCACGGACTCCCAAGCCGCCTGCAATTTCTGCGGTCTGGAGGAGTCCGTGTTCCATGTTTTTATTGAATGCACAAGGTTGCAGCCCCTGTTCCACTATTTGAAGGGGCTGCTCCTGAAATTCTGGCTGCACTTCAGTCCCACTCTCCTGATCTTTGGGCACCCTGTGCGGAGGGGAGCGGGTAGGTCCGAGGGCCTCCTCGTAGGACTGCTCCTGGGCACGGCCAAGGGTGCCATCAGCCGGTCCAGGCAGCGGGCGGTCGAGGGGGTCGTTCAACCTGACTGCCTGCCTCTCTTCCGCTCTTACATCCGATCCAGGGTGTCCTTGGAGATGGAGCACGCGGTGTCCACCGGTACGCTCGCGGCCTTCCGCGAGAGGTGGGCACCGGAGGGACTGGAGTGCATCATCACGCCCGGCAACCAAATTTTAATTTGATTTTACGTTTTAAAGTTTAATTTGTTTTAATTGCCGGTGTTTTTAGTGTCCCCCTCTCCTTTTATAGGGGGCACTGGAAAAATTTGATTTTAGCGCCCAAAAAAAAAAACCAAAAAAAAAAAGGGGCTTGAAAATGTCTGCTGTGTCACCCAGGTCGGGTGGCACAGTTTAATGTTGTTTATGTTTTGCAGGTAGACTCCTAAAAGAGTTTCATGCACAAGGACCCCCAGGTCCCTCTGCACTGCAGCATGTTGTAATTTCTCCCCATTCAAATAATATTCCCTTTTACTGCTTTTTTTTCCCCAAGGTGGATACCTCACATTTTCCAACATTGTATTCCATCTGCCAAACCTTAGCCCATTCGCTTAACCTATCTAAATCTCTTTGCAGCCTCTCTGTGTCCTCTACACAACCCGCTTTCCCACTAATCCTTGTGTCATCTGCAAATTTTGTTACACTACACTCTGTCCTCTCATCCAGGTCATCTATGTATATTGTAAACAGTTGTGGTCCCAGCACCGATCCCTGTGGCACACCACTAACCACCGATTTCCAACCCGGAAAGGACCCATTTATCCCGACTCTGCTTTCTGTTAGCTAGCCAATTCTCTAGCCATGCTAATACATTTCCTCTGACTCCGCGTACCTTTATCTTCTGCAGTAACCTTTAGTGTGGCACCTTATCGAATGCCTTCTGGAAATCTAAATACACCACATCCATCGGTACACCTTTATCCACCATGCTCGTTATATCCTCAAAGAATTCCAGTAAATTAGTTAAACATGATTTCCCCTTCATGAATCCATGTGGCGTCTGCTTGATTGCACTATTCCTATATAGATGTCCCGCTATTTCTTCCTTAATGATAGCTTCAAGCATTTTCCCCACTACAGATGTTAAACTAACCGGCCTATAGTTATCTGCCTTTTGTCTGCTACCTTTTTTAAACAGAGGCGTTACATTAGCTGCTTTCCAATCCGCTGGTATCTCCCCAGAATCCAGAGAATTTTGGTAGGTTATAACGAATGCATCTGCTATAACTTCCGCCATCTCTTTTAATACCCTGGGATGCATTTCATCAGGACTAGGGGACTTGTCTACCTTGAGTCTCATTAGCTTGTCCAGCACTACCCTCCCCAGTGATAGTGATTATCTCAAGGTCCTCCCTTCCCACATTCCCGTGACCAGCAATTTTTGGCATTGTTTTTGTGTCTTCCACTGTGAAGACCGAAGCAAAATAATTGTTTACGGTCTCAGCCATTTCCACATTTCCCATTATTAAATCCCCCTTCTCATCTTCTAAGGGACCAACATTTACTTTAGTCACTCTTTTCCATTTTATATAGCGGTAAAAGCTTTTACTATCTGTTTTTATGTTTTACGCAAGTTTACTTTCGTAATCTATCTTTCCTTTCTTTATTGCTTTTAGTCATTCTTTGCTGTCGTTTAAAATTTTCCCAATCTTCTAGTTTCCCACTAACCTTGGCCACCTTATACACATTATTTTTTAATTTGATACTCTCCTTTATTTCCTTGGTTATCCCTTCTCTTACCACCTTTCTTTTTCACTGGAATATATTTTTGTTGAGCACTATGAAAGAGCTCCTTAAAAGTCCTCCACTGTTCCTCAATTGTGCCACCGTTTAGTTTGTGTTTCCAGTCTACTTTCACCAACTCTGCCCTCATCCCACTGTAGTCCCCTTTGTTTAAGCATAGTACGCTCATTTGAGACACTACTTCCTCACCCTCAATCTGTATTACAAATTCAACCATACTGTGATCACTCATTCCGAGAGGATCTTTTACTAGGAGATAGTTTATTATTCCTGTCTCATTACACAGGACCAGATCTAAGATAGCTTGCTCCCTTGTAGCTTCTGTAACATACTGTTCTAAGAAACAATCCCGTATGCATTCTATGAATTCCTCCTCAAGGCTACCCCGTGCGATTTGATTTGACCAATCGATATGTAGGTTCAAATCCCCCATGATTACTGCCGTTCCTTTTTCACATGCCTCCATTATTCCCTTGATTATTGCCCGTCCCACCGTGAAGTTATTATTTGGGGGCCTATAAACTACGCCCACCAGTGACTTTTTCCCCTTACTATCTCTAATCTCCACCCACAATGATTCAACATTTTGTTCATTGGAGCCAATATCGTCTCTCACAACTGCCCTGATATCATCCTTTATTAACAGAGCTACCCCACCTCCTTTCCCTTCTTGTCTATCTTTCCGAATTGTCAGATACCCCTGTATGTTTAATTCCCAGTCTTGGCCACCCTGCAACCACGTTTCTGTAATGGCCACCAAGTCATACCCATTTGTAATGATTTGTGCCGTCAACTCATTTACTTTATTTCAACTGCTGCGTGCGTTTAGGTAGAGTGTTTTAATACTAGTTTTTAAACCATGATTTTTAGTTTTGACCCCACCTGCAGTCCCTTTATATTCATACATATTGTCCCTTCCTATAATCTTGTGGTTTACACTTACCCCAAGTGCTACTCTGCTCTGTTGCCTCCTGCCTTTTGCATTCTTTCTTGGGGTCCTGTTCATCTGAGCTCTCACCCACTCTAACTAGCTCAGAGCCCTCTCCTGGGTTGCGAATACTCCTTGCACTGAGGCACCGAGCTTTCATGCTTGCCTTTTTATTATACTTTGACCCTTTCGAATTTTACTGTACAGTGGCCCTTTTTGTTTTTTGCCTTGGCTTTCTCTGCCCTCCACTTTTACTCATCTCCTTTCTGTCTTTTGCTTTTGTCTCCATTTTGTTTCCCTTTGTCTCCCTAACATATTAGTTTAACTCCTCCCCAACAGCACTAGCAAACACTCCTCCGAGGACATTGGTTCCGGTCCTGCCCAGGTGCAGACCGTCCGGTTTGTACTGGTCCCACCTCCCCCAGAACCGGATCCAATGCCCCAGGAATTTGAATCCCTCCCTGCTGCACCACTGCTCAAGCCACGTATTCATCTGCGCTATCCTGCGATTCCTACTCTGACTAGCACGTGGCACTGGTAGCACTCACGAGATTACTACTTTTGACGTCCTACGTTTTAATTTAGCTCCTAGCTCCTTAAATTCAAATCGTAGGACCTCATCCCTTTTTTTAAACCTATATCGTTGGTACCAATGTGCACCACGACAACTGGCTGTTCACCCTCCCTTTCCAGAATTCCCTGCACCCGCTCCGAGACATCCTTGACCCTTGCACCAGGGAGGCATCATACCATCCTGGAGTCTCGGTTGCGGCCGCAGAAACGCCTATCTATTCCCCTTACAATTGAAACCCTCATCACTTCGAACCTCTTCCAGGTTCTGCAAGTGTTCGATGGTGTCCCGACCTGTGATCAATATGTCGTCCTGGAAAACCACGGTGCGCGGAACCGACTTTAGCAGACTCTCCATGTTCCTTTGAAAAATAGCCGCGGCCGATTGAATCCCAAATGGGCATCTATTGTAGATGAACAGACCTTTGTGCGTGTCGATGCAGGTGAGGCCTTTCGAAGATTCCGCAAGCTCCTGTGTCATGTAGGCCAAGGTCAGGTCCAACTTGGTGAACTTCTTCCCTCCTGCCAGCGTTGCAAATAGATCGTCTGCCTTGGGTAGCAGGTACTGGTCCTGCAGCGAAAAACGGTTAATCGTTGCTTTATAGTCCCCACAAATTCTGACCGTGCCATCGCTCTTGAGGACCAGAACAATCGGACTGGCTCACTCGTTGAACTCCACCGGCCCGATGATGCCCTCTTGTTGCAGCCTGTCTAGCTCACTCTCCACTTTCTCTCACATCATATATGGCACCGTCCGTGCCTTGTGGTGGATGGGTCGTGTACCGGGAATCACGTGGACCTGTACCTTTGTCCCCGAGAAACTTCCAATGCCTGGCTCAAACAACAACAGGAACTTGCTCAGAATCTGGGCACGAGGCATCGTCGATGGCATAGAAACAGAGAAAATAAGTGCAGGAGTAGGCCATTCGGCTCTTCGAGCCTGCACCGCCATTCAATGAGTTCATGGCTGAACATGCAACTTCAGTACCCCATTCCTGCTTTCTCACCATAGCCCTTGATCCCCCTACTAGTAAGGACTTCATCTAACTTCTTTTTGAATATATTTAGTGAATTGTCCTCAACAACTATGCTGTGGCAGCGACTGGAAAATCTCGCGGGGACACTATCCGAAGAAGTCCTCCATTTTTGCTGCTGAATATCGCAGGCGTTGCCGTTTGAGTGGCCCGCCCGCTGATGACCTCAACCTGCCACTATCTCCTTTAGCGCAGCTTCACCCCGGAAGTGCGCATCGCTCAAATCCCCCAAGCTGAATATTGCTCGGGAGGGTAAAACATCTGACCGCAGCAGCCGATTGATTTTTTCGATCGGATGCCCAAACCCCATGGTACCCGTCCCTTCAGGGATGGTGAATTTCGGCCACACTATATCAATGCAAGTATTTGTTGCCCAAGCTGTGGTCGGAAGGATGCTGGCAGAGGTAAGTGGATTTCCACAAAGCAGCGCGAGAGGAGCAGCTTGGCAGCCTTAACACTCCACGAAGCAGCGCGAGTGGGAGAGCCCAGCGGCAGCCTTAAAACAGCGCGAAACCTGACCTGAGCGGCACTCCACGAAGCAGTGTGAGAGGCAGAGCCCAGGAGCACACCGAGCAGTGTGAGAGGGAGAGCCCAGGGGAACACCGAGCAGTGTGAGAGGAAGAGCCCAGGGGAACACCGAGCAGCAGCCCAAACAGCACCAACTGACCTGAAGACAAAAAGTAGAAAGAACCAAAATAAACATGTGACATCACAGGAAAGAAGGGAAGTGACCGTCTCAGTTCCAGTGGATTTTTCCCAGCAGCTTCTGCCGAACAGTGTGGGGCCATCTCCTGGTACAAGCCATAGTGGTAGTTCGTGCACTGCTCCATCATAGGAGACTCTTACTACTGCGCTGCCAATTACAGGGATCCGCTCTTTAGTGTAGGTTGTCAGCTTGGTATGCATAGGTCTCAGCTTGGGCCTTGTGCCTTGTTGCACCACAGCCTGTCGAAGGCCTTTTTGCTCATGATGGACTGACTCGCACCTGTGTCCAATTCCATGGATACTGGAATTCTGTTCAGTTCAACTTTTAACATGATCGGTGGACATTTTGTGGTGAAGGTGTGTACCCCGTACACTTCTGCCTCCTCGGTTTGAGTCTATAGTTCAGTTTGATCCACCATGGATCGGTCTTCCTCTGCAACGTGGTGGTTTGCAGGGTTTGTAGCTCGTCTGCACATTCGCTGGAGGTGTCCCATTGTTCCACAGCTTTTGCACGCATAGTGTTTGAAGCGGCATTGATGGGCTCGATGATCACCTCCGCAGCACCAATAAGGTGTCAATTGCCTCGCATTAACGCTTGATGGCGGACTCTGGGTCATCTGAGGTCGTGCAGCTGCAACGTGTACATTCTGCCATATGCATTCCTGCCCAAAAACGATGTTACTTTGTGTACAGTACTAGCCGAAACATCTTTATGCTGCGAAATTTGTTTGGTGTTATCGCTGGTAGACATAAATGCCTGGGTTATCGTTATGGCTTTGCTCAGGTCCGGTGTTTCAACAGTCAATAGTTTGCGGAGGATAACCTCATGGCTAAAGCGAAGCACAAAAAAGTCTCTTAGCATTTGTTCCAGGAATCCATCGAATTCGCAATGTCCTGCAAGGCGCTTTAGTGCGGCGACGTAGCTCGCCACTTCCTGGCCTTCAGACCGCTAACATGTGTAAAATCAATACCTTGCCATCAGAACGCTCTCCTTCAGATTTAGGTGCTCCCGGACCAGCGTACACAGTTCTTCATATGATTTGGTTGTTGGTTTCACCCGAGCAAGAAGATTCTTCATGAGGCCATAGGTTGTTGCCCCGCAGACGGTGAGAAGGATCGGCCTTCGTTTGGCAGCGTTCACACTCCCTTCTAGCTCGTTGGCCACAAAGTATTGGCCGAATCACTCCACGAAGACCTCCCAATTATCCCCTTGAGAATTTCTCCAGGACACCAACAGTTCTCTGCATTTTTGCGTGATGGTTCGCTATCTCGTCGCCAGTTGTTATGTCTTGAATAAAGCAATGTGACTGAGTACTGCAGACATGAGTAACTGTGACCTTAGTCTCTTTATTCTAACTCGAGTGCTGGTACAGCATGGGAGTCCTGCTTATATACAGTGCTCCCAAGGGATGGTGGGATCCCTTGGGACTCCAACAGATACGCCCTCTGATGGCGGTAATGTGCAGGTTACATAGGATTGCATACATAACAAAACAACCCCAGCCTATCCAATCTTTCCTCATAGCTAAAATTCTCCAATCCAGACGACATCCTCGTAAATCTCCTCTGTACCCTCTCTAGTGCAATCACATCGTTCCTGTAATGTGATGGCTAGAACTGTATACAGTACTCTAGCTGTGGCCTAACTACTGTTTTATACAGTTCTAGTATATCTGCTGTTGCTTTCTGTGCCTCGGTTGTCCCGTATTCCTTCTTAACCACTGTATATACATGTCCTGCTACCTCAAAGGTCCCTCTGTTCCTCTCCACTTCTCAGTATCCTACAATTTATTGTGTATTCCCTTGACTTGTTAGCCCTCCACAAATGCATTGCCTCACACTTCTACAGATTGAATTCCTTTGCCACTCATCTGCTCACATAGAAACATAGAAACATAGAAAATAGGTGCAGGAGTAGGCCATTCAGCCCTTCTAGCCTGCACCGCCATTCAATGAGTTCATGGCTGAACATGAAACTTCAGTACCCCCTTCCTGCTTTCTCGCCATAACCCTTGATCCCCCGAGTAGTAAGGACTTCATCTAACTCCCTTTTGAATATATTTAGTGAATTGGCCTCAACTACTTTCTGTGGTAGAGAATTCCACAGGTTCACCACTCTCTGGGTGAAGAAGTTTCTCCTCATCTCGGTCCTAAATGGCTTACCCCTTATCCTCAGACTGTGACCCCTGGTTCTGGACTTCCCCAACATTGGGAACATTCTTTCTGCATCTAACCTGTCTAAACCCGTCAGAATTTTAAACGTTTCTATGAGATCCCCTCCCATTCTTCTGAACTCCAGTGAATACAAGCCCAGTTGATCCAATCTTTCTTGATAGGTCAGTCCCGCCATCCCGGGAATCAGTCTGGTGAACCTTCGCTGCACTCCCTCAATAGCAAGAATGTCCTTCCTCAAGTTAGGAGACCAAAACTGTACACAATACTCCAGGTATGGCCTCACCAAGGCCCTGTACAACTGTAGCAACACCTCCCTGCCCCTGTATTCAAATCCCCTCGCTATGAAGGCCAACATGCCATTTGCTTTCTTAACCGCCTGCTGTACCTGCATGCCAACCTTCAATGACTGATGTACCATGACACCCAGGTCTCGTTGCACCTTCCCTTTTCCTAATCTGTCACCATTCAGATAATAGTCTGTCTCTCTGTTTTTACCACCAAAGTGGATAACCTCACATTTATCCACATTATACTTCATCTGCCATGCATTTGCCCACTCACCTAACCTATCCAAGTCACTCTGCAGCCTAATAGCATCCTCCTCGCAGCTCACACTGCCACCCAACTTAGTATCATCTGCAAATTTGGAGATACTGCATTTAATCCCCTCGTCTAAATCATTAATGTACAATGTAAACAGCTGGGGCCCCAGCACAGAACCTTGCGGCACTCCACTAGTCACTGCCTGCCATTCTGAAAAGTACCCGTTTACTCCTACTCTTTGCTTCCTGTCTGACAACCAGTTCTCAATCCACATCAGCACACTACCCCCAATCCCATGTGCTTTAACTTTGCACATTAATCTCTTGTGTGGGACCTTGTCGAAAGCCTTCTGAAAGTCCAAATATACCACATCAACTGGTTCTCCTTTGTCCACTTTACTGGAAACATCCTCAAAAAATTCCAGAAGATTTGTCAAGCATGATTTCCCTTTCACAAATCCATGCTGACTTGGACCTATCATGTCACCATTTTCCAGATGCACTGCTATGACATCCTTAATAATTGATTCCATCATTTTACCCACTACTGAGGTCAGGCTGACCGGTCTATAATTCCCTGTTTTCTCTCTCCCTCCTTTTTTAAAAAGTGGGGTTACATTGGCTACCCTCCACTCCATAGGAACTGATCCAGAGTCAATGGAATGTTGGAAAATGACTGTCAATGCATCCGCTATTTCCAAGGCCACCTCCTTAAGTACTCTAGGATGCAATCCATCAGGCCCTGGGGATTTATCGGCCTTCAATCCCATCAATTTCCCCAACACAATTTCCCGACTAATAAAGATTTCCCTCAGTTCCCCCTCCTTACTAGACCCTCTGACCCCTTTTATATCCGGAAGGTTGTTTGTATCCTCCTTAGTGAATACCGAACCAAAGTACTTGTTCAATTGGTCCGCCATTTCTTTGTTCCCCGTTATGACTTCCCCTGATTCTGACTGCAGTGGACCTACGTTTGTCTTCACCAACCTTTTTCTCTTTACATACCTATAGAAACTTTTGCAATCCGCCTTAATGTTCCCTGCAAGCTTTTTCTCGTACTCCATTTTCCCTGTCCTAATCAAACCCTTTGTCCTCCTCTGCTGAGTTCTAAATTTCTCCCAGTCCCCAGGTTCGCTGCTATTTCTGGCCAATTTGTATGCCACTTCCTTGGCTTTAATACTATCCCTGATTTCCCTAGATAGCCACGGTTGAACCACCTTCCCCTTTTTATTTTTACGCCAGACAGGAATGTACAATTGTTGTACTTCATCCATGCGGTCTCTAAATGTCTGCCATTGCCCATCCACAGTCAACCCCCTAAGTATCATTCGCCAATCTATCCTAGCCAATTCACGCCTCATACCTTCAAAGTTACCCTTCTTTAAGTTCTGGACCATGGTCTCTGAAATTACTGTTTCATTCTCCATCCTAATGCAGAATTCCACCATATTATGGTCACTCTTCCCCAAGGGGCCTCGCACAATGAGATTGCTAATTAATCCTCTCTCATTACACAACACCCAGTCTAAGATGGCCTCCCCCCTAGTTGGTTCCTCAACATATTGGTCTAGAAAACCATCCCTTATGCACTCCAGGAAATCCTCCTCCACCGTATTGCTTCCAGTTTGGCTAGCCCAATCTATGTGCATATTAAAGTCACCCATTATAACTGCTACACCTTTATTGCATGCACCCCTAATTTCCTGTTTAATGCCCTCCCCAACATCCCTATTACTGTTTGGAGGTCTGTACACAACTCCTACTAACGTTTTTTGCCCTTTGGTGTTCTGCAGCTCTACCCATATAGATTCCACATCATCCAAGCTAATGTCTTTCCTAACTATTGCATTAATCTCCTCTTTAACCAGCAATGCTACCCCACCTCCTTTTCCTTTTATTCTATCCTTCCTGAATGTTGAATACCCCTGAATGTTGAGTTCCCAGCCCTGATCATCCTGGAGCCACGTCTCCGTAATCCCAATCACATCATATTTGTTAACATCTATTTGCACAATTAATTCATCCACCTTATTGCGGATACTCCTTGCATTAAGACACAAAGCCTTCAGGCTTGTTTTATTAACACCCTTTGTCCTTTTAGAATTTTGCTGTACAGTGGCCCTTTTTGTTTTTTGCCTTGGGTTTCTCTGCCCTCCACTTTTCCTCATCTCCTTTCTGTCTTTTGCTTTTGTCTCCTTTTTGTTTCCCTCTGTCTCCCTGCATCGGTTCCCATCCCCCTGCCATATTAGTTTAAATCCTCCCCAACAGCACTAGCAAACACTCCCCCTAGGACATTGGTTCCAGTCCTGCCCAGGTGCAGACCGTCCGGTTTGTACTGGTCCCACCTCCCCCAGAACCGGTCCCAATGCCCCAGGAATTTGAATCCCTCCCTGCTGCACCACTGCTCAAGCCACGTATTCATCTGCGCTATCCTGCGATTCCTACTCTGACTATCACGTGGCACTGGTAGCAATCCCGAGATTACTACTTTTGAGGTCCTACTTTTTAATTTAGCTCCTAGCTCCTTAAATTCGTTTCGTAGGACCTCATCCCTTTTTTTGCCTATGTCGTTGGTACCAATGTGCACCACGACAACTGGCTGTTCTCCCTCCCATTTCAGAATGTCCTGCACCCGCTCCGAGACATCCTTGACCCTTGCACCAGGGAGGCAACATACCATCCTGGAGTCTCGGTTGCGGCCGCAGAAACGCCTATCTATTCCCCTCACCATTGAATCCCCAATCACTATTGCTCTCCCACTCTTTTTCTTGCCCTCCTGTGCAGCAGAGCCAGCCACGGTGCCATGAACTTGGCTGCTGCTGCCCTCCCCTGATGAGTCATTCCCCTCAACAGTACCCAAAGCGGTGTATCTGTTTTGCAGGGGGATGACCGCAGGGGACTCCTGCACTACCTTCCTTGCTCTACTCTTCCTGCTGGTCTTCCATTCCCTATCTGGCTGTGGACCCTTTCCCTGCGGTAAGACCAACTCACTACACGTGATACTCACGTCATTCTCAGCATCGTGGATGCTCCAGAGTGAATCCACCCTCAGCTCCAACTCCGCAACGCGGGCCGTCAGGAGCTGGAGGTGGACACACTTCCCACACACGTAGTTGTCAGGGACACCGGAAGTGTCCCTGAGTTCCCACATGGTACAGGAGGAGCATAACACCCGACCGAGCTCTCCTGCCATGTCTTAACCCTTAGATACACTTAAACTGGTAATAACAATGTTAAAAGTTACTGACCAATATAAGAAGAAAAAGAAAAGCTACTCACCAATCACCAGCCAATCACTTACCCCCTAGGCTGTGACGTCACCTTTGTATCTTTGCCTTCTCCCTGTAGCTGCACCGGTACGCCTCTCGCCGACCCCGGACTCGCGCTGCTCCGAGCTCCCGCCTCCTCAACTGACTGCTCGAACTGCTCGACTCCCGCTGGCCTTTATAGGCCTCTCGCCGACCCCGGACTCGTGCTGCTCCGAGCTCCCGCCTCCTCAACTGACTGCTCGAACTGCTCGACTCCCGCTGGCCTTTATAGGCCTCTCGCCGACCCCGGACTCGCGCTGCTCCGAGCTCCCGCCTCCTCGACTGACTGCTCGAACTGCTCGACTCCCGCTGGCCTTTATAGGCCTCTCGCCGACCCCGGACTCGCGCTGCTCCGAGCTCCCGCCTCCTCGACTGACTGCTCGAACTGCTCGACTCCCGCTGGCCTTTATAGGCCTCTCGCCGACCCCGGACTCACGCTGCTCCGAGCTCCCGCCTCCTCGACTGACTGCTCGACTCCCGCTGGCCTTTATAGGCCTCTCGCCGACCCCGGACTCGCGCTGCTCCGAGCTCCCGCCTCCTCGACTGACTGCTTGAACTGCTCGACTCCCGCTGGCCTTTATAGGCCTCTCGCCGACCCCGGACTCGCGCTGCTCCGAGCTCCCGCCTCCTCGACTGACTGCTCGAACTGCTCGACTCCCGCTGGCCTTTATAGGCCTCTCGCCGACCCCGGACTCGCGCTGCTCCGAGCTCCCGCCTCCTCGACTGACTGCTCGAACTGCTCGACTCCCGCTGGCCTTTATAGGCCTCTCGCCGACCCTGGACTCGCGCTGCTCCGAGCTCCCGCCTCCTCGACCTGCTCGAACTGCTCGACTCCCGCTGGCCTTTATAGGCCTCTCGCCGACCCCGGACTCGCGCTGCTCCGAGCTCCCGCCTCCTCGAACTGCTCGACTCCCGCTGGCCTTTATAGGCCTCTCGCCGACCCCGGACTCGCGCTGCTCCGAGCTCCCGCCTCCTCGACTGACTGGAATGAAATGTATCCCAGGCTGTCAAGAGAACAAGGGAGGAAATAGCGACCAGTCCATTGATATCTTCCTGCAGTCTACAACTTTCTTCCTCACAATCAACCACACGGACAATTTTCGTATCATCAGCAAACTTCTTAATCATGCCCCCTACACTGAAGTCTAAATCATTGATATTTAACACAAAAAGCAAGGAACCTAGTACTGAGTTCTACGGAACCCCACTGAAAACAGTCTTCCAATCACTAAAACACCCGTCAACCATTACACTTTGCTGCCACTGAGCCAATTTTGGATCCAACTTGCCACTTTCCCTTGGATCCCATGGGCTTTTACTTTTCTGACCAGTCTTCCATGTGGGACCTTATCAAAAGCCTTGCTAAAATCCATGTAGACTACATCAAACGCACTACCCTCATCGACCCTCCTTGTTATCTCCTCAAAAAATTCAAGTTAGTCAGACACAACCTTGCCTTAATAATCCATACTGACTATTCTTGATTAATCCGTGCCTTTCGAAATGACAATTAATACCGTCCCTTAGAATTTTTTTCCAATGATTTGCCCACCACCAAGGTTAGACTGACTGGCATGTAATTACTCGGTCGATCCCTTTCTCCCTTTTTAAACAACGTTACAATGTCAGCAGTCCTCCAATCCTGCACCATGCCTGTAGCCAGAGAGGATTGGTAAATGATGGTCAGAGCCTTCGCTATTTCCTCCCTTGTTCTCTTGACAGCCTGGGATACATTTCATTCCAGCCTGGCGATATATCTACTTTCAAAGATGCGAAACCCCTTAATATTTCCTCTCTCTCTATGTTTATCTCATCTAATATTTCACACTACTCCTCCTTAACAACAGTATCTGCCTCGTCCCTCTCCTGTTTATTTTGTTAGCAATTGTTTTAATGACAGAAAAAAATCTGGTCTGCTTTCATGCACTTTTTTCTCTTTTGCTCTGGAGGCATTCCCAATTTTTTTAAATTGTTCTAAATTTTTGAATAAACTTTTTTTCAGTTTTGTTTTATTTCATATCCTCTCTATTATTGTAAAACAATTGTAATCAAAATAAGTGGTATAATTACAAGAATTTTCTGCCAAAAAACTCATAGATTTCCATACTTAAAGAAAGACTTGCATTTATATCGCGCCTTTCACGACCACTAGACGTCTCAAAGCGCTTTAGAGCCAATTAAGTATTTTTTGAAATGTAATCATTGTTGTAATATGGGAAACGCAGCACAAGCAAGCTCCCACAAACAGCATTGTGATAATGACCAGATGCTATGTTGATTGAGGGATAAATATTGGTCAGGACACCGGAGATAATTCCCCTGCTCTTCTTCAAAATAGTGCCATGGGATCTTTTACGTCCACATGAGAGAGCAGATGAGACCTCGGTTTAACGTCTCATCCGAAAGATGGCATCTCCAACAGTGCAGCGCTCCCTCAGCACTGCACTAGAGTGTCAGCCTAGAGTTTTTCTGTTCAAATCCCTGGAGTGGGACTTGAACCCACAACCTTCTGATTCAGAGGCGAGAGTGCTACCCACTGAGCTACACCTAAAGTGTTAGTAAGGATTTCGGCATGGCTGGGAGTGAGGCAGGGGCGAATAAAGAAGAATTCTGTAAATGCTCCTCTCAAGGTGCTATAGCATAATAGGGAACTGTAAAATTCCAGCAATTCATTATGATCATATCCTGGGAATAACCTGTTTATTCTCAACAAAGACTGAGCATTTAATCAACTAAAAACATAATTATTTAACTGTACAATTCACAGTTTTAGCAATTCCTTCACCATGATAATCATTACTGATGTTATTTTTTAGAAGTCTAGTCAGAAGCTCAATTTCTATTTTTGCATTCATGCACAGCCAGTAGACATGTTACACTGCCGACTGCACCCTACGCTTTGCTCAGTTACAACAGAGATTTGTGCGCACTTATTTGGATACTTGCGCTGAGCTCCACTAATTTTGAATGTTATTAGATTATAGACAGACTTTTCTCATAATATTCAGAAAAGTCAAGTAAATTTATAGTCTCCAGGAGATCTAAATGATTCAGCACGTTTAAAGTGCAACTCTGCGTCAGGCTGGAACTATCCTGTACTCAGTACAGCGTCCAAGCGCTATAAGACTAGCTCCTACAAGTCTCACAACTCGTGCTTTAGTGTGCTCAAGAGTTACACTGCTAACCTGACTCCATTTATATAGCGACCTGTCTGTCAACGTGTATCTAAAACCACTTTGCATCAGCAAAATGTGGTAGTGTCACTGTAGTCTAAGTGACAAATACATTACAATGTTGACTGAGGCCAATCAAAATGAAACCTAGCGACTTACCACTTTCTTATAATAAAATTGAGGTTAAGTAAGTTATAATTATACAATCATCGTAAACTACCTGACTGTGGCAATCACAACCAAACCCAATCCTGCCTGCATTCAGTGATAATTTTGGTATGATATAAACTACAAACCAGTGGTCTTGATTACTAACAATTAGTTTAACAATGTAATTCCATTAATCTTTTACCTTTTTAAGCCAAAGGTATGAAGGAAAAATGTTCCAGATTTTAGGCAGGTAGGATAAAAGTAGATTCCATGAGCGTCAAGTTAGGAAGGTGGGGAAAAGAGGCATGTGGGTTGTTGGTTTTGGAGGGGTGGTCCTGGGCTTGAGAGCATTGGGAACAGTGGCTTGGGAGGGTGATGGAAAAGGTGGCAAGGGCGCAGTTTGTGGCAGGAGCCAAAGATGATGGATCCAGTCTTCCCAATGTTTAACTGAAAGAAATGCTGGTTCATCCAACACTGGATGTCAGACAACCAGTCTGAGAGTAGAGGTGGTAAAGACAGGAAAGAGGTAATAGGAACATTGGAAATAGGAGCACAAGTAGGCCATTCGGCCCCTCGAGCCTGCTCCGCCATTGGCTGATCTGATCTGATCTTGGGCTCAGCTCCACTTCCCTGCCCGCTCCCCATATCTTTCAAAAATCTGTCTATCTCCACTTTAAATATATTCAATCACCCAGCCTCTACAGCTCTCTGGGGGAGGGAATTCCACAGATTCACGACCCTCAGAGAAATGATTCCTCCTCATCTCAGTTTTAAATGGGCGACCCTTTATTCTTAAATCATGGTCCCTAGTTCTAGATTCCTCACGAGTGGAAACATCCTCTCTGCATCTACCTTATTGAGCCCCTTCAGTAACTTATATGTTGCAATAAGATCCCCTCTCATTCTTCTAAACTCTAATGAATATAGACCCAAACTACTCAACCTTTCTTCATAAGTCAAAACCCCCTCATCTCAGGAATCAACCTAGTGAACCTTCTCTGAACTGCCTCCAATGCAAGTATAATCCCTCCTTAAATAAGGAGACCAAAACTGTACGCAGTACTCCAGGTTTGATCTCACCAATACCCGGTCATCATTATCATAGGCAGTCCCTCGGGATCGAGGAAGACTTTTTTCCACTCCTGAAGTGAGTTCTTTAGTGGCTGAACAGTCCAATACAAGAGCCACAGATTCTGTCACAGGTGGGACAGATAGTTGTTGAGGAGAGGGGTGGGTGGAACTGGTTTGTCGCACGCTCTTTCCACTGCCTGCGCCTGATTTCTGCATGCTCTCGGTGTTGAGACTCGAGGTGACGCCCTCTCGGATGCACTTCCTCCATTTAGGGTCATCTTGAGCCAGGGACTCCCAGATGTCAGTGGGGATGTCACACTTTATCAGGAAGGCCTTGAGGTTGTTCTTGTAGCGTTTCCGCTGCCCACCTTTGACTCTTTTGCCGTGAAGGAGCTCCGACTAGAGCACTTGCTCTGGGAGTCTCGTGTCTGGCATGTGGACAATGTGGCCTGCCCAGCAGAGCTGATCGAGTGTTGTCAGTGCTTCAATGCTGGGGTTGTTAGCCTGAATGAGGACGCCGACGTTGGTGCGCCTGTCCTCCCAGCGGATTCGCAGGATCTTGCGGAGACATCGTTGGTGATATTTCTCCAGCAACTTGAGTTGTCTAGTGTACATGGTCCATGTCTCTGAGCCATACAGGAGGACAGGTATTACTACAGCCCGGTAGAACATGAGCTTGGTGGCAGCTTTGAGGGCCTGGTCTTCAAAAACACTTTTCCTCAGGCGGCCGAAGGCTGCACTGGCGGCGGTGTTGGATCTTGTCGGCGATGCCTGCTCTTGTTGATAGGAGGCTCCCGAGATATGGATAGTGGTCCACGGTGCCTATGGCCACACCGTGGATCTTGATGACTGGGGGGCAGGCTGGTGGAGGACCTGTGTTTTATGGATGTTTAGCGTAAGGCCCATGCTTTCGTACACCTCAGTAAATACGTCGACTGTGTCCTGGGCAATACCCTGTACAGTTGCAGTATTACTTTCCTGCTTTTATACTCCATCCCCCTTGCAATAAAGGCCAACATTCCATTTGCCTTCCTGATTACTTGCTGTACCTGCACACTAACATTTTGTGTTTCATGCACAAGGACCCCAGGTCCCTCTGTACTAAAGCATTTTGTAATCTCTCTCCATTTAAATAATAATTTGCTTTTTTATTTTTCCTGCCAAAGTGTATAACCACACATTTTCCCACATTATACTCCATCTGCCAAATGTTTGCCTACTCACTTAGCCTGTCTATATCCGTTTGCAGATTCTTTGGGCCCAAAATTGCCCAGGAGTTGCTCCATTTTTTTTCGAGCAACTTGATTTTTCTGGAGTATCTTAAAAATCCCCATTTTGCACATTCAATTTGTGCCAGTGTAAGTGAGTTAGTTAGGATTTTTTTTGTTCAGTTTAGTTTTTTTCAAAAGGGGGCGTTATCAGCCACCTACGCCAGTTTTGGCCATTTAAGCCACTTTGGACCGTTAATAGTTGCTCCAAACTAACCTAGGCCAGCGTATGTGGCCACTTGTGGCCGCACAGAAAACCCTTGCAGAGAGTTAAGAAATCAGCGCAGGTAGGTAAATTCTAAAGCATCAAGACTTACAAAGCACTAAACAAAGCACAAAAAGTAATAAGCAATCAAAAACAAATAAAAATTTGAAGTCCTACCTTCATCTGACCACTCGGCCAGGGATAGGAGCGGGATGACCCGAGACCACTCGGCCAGCGATAGGGTCGGCAACTGCGAACATTGGGTCCCTGGGAGCAAGGAGCTACTGCGCATGCGCGCACAATCTAACGCGCACGTGCAGACGTCCCGGCACTGTTTTCAGCGCCGGGACACTGGCTCCACCCCCAATCCACTGGCCACGCTACGCCACCACCGAGAGGCAGGACAGCGGCGAAAGTCGGGAGGAAGATTTTCAGCGCACTTGGAGGTGGACAAAAGCGGCGCACCTCGGGTGAGTGCACCAAAAATCGGCAGGGGCCAATTTTGAGCCCTTTGTGTCCTCCTCGCAACTTGCTTTCCCACCCATCTTTGTATCATCAGCAAACTTGGCTATATTACACTCGGTCCCTTCATCCAAGTCATTAATATAGTAGTTGAGGTCCCAGCACCGATCCCTGTGGCACCCCACTGGTTACCATTTGCCAACCGGAAAATGACCCATTTATCCCAAATCTCTGTTTTCTGTTAGTTAGCCAGTCCGCTATCCATGCTACTTTATTACCCCCAATCCCGTGAGCTTTTATCTTGTGCAGTAACCTTTTGTGTGTTACCTTATCGAATGCCTTCTGGAAATCCAAATACACATCCACTGGTTCCCCCTTTATCCACCCTGTCCGTTACATCTTCAAAGAGCTCCAACAACTTTGTCAAACATGATTTCCCTTTCATAAAACTATGCTGACTCTGCTTGACTGTATTATGCTTTTCCAAATGTCCTGCTACAGCGTCCTTAATTATGGACTCCAGCATTTTCCCAACGATAGACGTTAGGCTAACTAGTCTATAATTTCCTGCTTTCTGTCTGCCTCAAATAGGGGTGTTACATTTGTGGTTTTTCAATCCGCTGGGACCTCTCCAGAATCCAGGGAACTTTGGTAGATTACAACCAATGCATCTACTATCTCTGCAGCCACTTATTTGGGATGAAGGCAATCAAGTCCAGGGGATTGGTCCACCTTTAGTTCCATTATTTTACAGAGTACTTTTTCTTTAGTGATAGTGATTGTTAAGTTCCTCCCTCCCTATAGCCCCTTGATTATCCATTATTGGGATGTTTTAAAGTGTCTTCTACTGTGAAGACCGATACAAAATATTTATTCAAAATTTCTGCCATTTCCCTGTTCCCCATTATTAATTCACCAGTCTCATCCTCAAAGAGACCAACGTTTACTTTAGTTACTCTCTTCCTCTTCATATACCTGTAGAAACTCTAACGATCTGTTTTTATATTTCTTGCTCATTTACTCTCATAATCTATCTTCACTCTGTCTATTATTTTTTTAGTCATCCTTTGCTGATTTTTAAAAATGTCCCAATCCTCTGTCCTCCCATTAATCTTGGCCATTTTGTAAGCCATTATTTTCAGTTTGATACCATCCTTTGCGTCCTTAGTTAGCCATGGATGGTATTCCCTTCTCTTAAAGTCTTTCCTTCTCACTGGAATATATTTTTGTTGGAAGTTATGAAATATCTCCTTAAATGTTTGCCACTGCTTATCAACCGTCTTACACTTTAATCTATTTTCCCAGTCCACTTTAGCCAACTCCGCCTTCATACCTTTGTAATCGCCTTTATTTAATGTAATGGAGAGGTAGAGCTGGATGTCAGTAGTATACATGTGGAAGTTGAGCTGTATGTCACTGGGGCTGTATGTAAATTGTATGTAAATGAGAAACTGTAGGGAGCCAAAGAAGGTTCTTTGGGGAATTGGAGGTTAACGGTGCAGGGGTGGGAAGAGAAGTAATTGCTGGAAATGCTCTATGATTGGACAGATGAGCGGAGTTAAGCAAGGGCAGTCTCACCACGCTGGACAAAAGAGATGTGTGGAAGGAGGATGGTGTGGTTAACTGTGTCAAAGTTGCAGAGAGATTGAGATGGATATTGCACCACAGTCAAAACCACAGCAAACACTGTTTGTGACTTTGGTTAGGGCCATTTCATTGCTCTTGGAGGGGTGGAAACTTGACTGGAGAGATTGGTAACTGCAGGAGTGATTGGGACAAATTGATGTGTTGACACGTCCAAGGATTTTGGAGAATAAAAGGAGATCGGATATGAGGCAGTAGTTTGCAAGGACAGAGGAGTTGAAGGTAGGTTTTTTGAGGAAGCGGGGTGATGATGACAGTTTTGAAAGAGAGGGGGACAATGCCTGAGGAGAGGGAACCAACTACAATGTCAGCTAACAGGTAAACTAGGAAGGGAGTTTAGGTGCCTTTCATGTCTCCAGGATAATCCAAACTGTTTCACAGCCAGCCTTTGTGTGTATGTGTGTGTGAGAGTGAGTGAGTGAATGACCAATTAATATGTTTTAGCGGAGGTGGTTAACAGGTAAATACTGGCCCGTATACTGAGAGAACTCCCTCCTCCTCTTCAAAAAGTATATTTTCTGTCCACCTGAATAGGCATTTGGGGCCTCGGCTTGACATCTCATCCAAAAACAGCACCTCTAATAATGCAGCACTCCCTCAATGCTGCACTGAATCGTCAGCCTCCTGGATTATGTGCTCAAGTTCCAAATTGGGGCTTTAAGTCACAAGCTTCTGACTCAATTGGTTGGTTGGGCTGGGTGCTCTTTGCCTTTCCGTCATTGGTCATAGGTTTATATGTAGCCTTTAAGGCTGCTGACCAAGGGCCGTGTGGCTCTTTGTTGGCCGGCGCGGACATGATTGGCCCGAATGGCCTCCTTTTGCGCTGTAAATTTTTATGTTTCAATCAAGAATGTTTACCACTGAACCAAACAGGCAGACATTTTTGTACTTAGGATATTTAATGGAGGTGGTTTGCAAAATGACCACCTAAAATCATTGTGCAGTAAGCAAACTTTGGCATCTGCTCATCAGTTCACTGGATGAGTTTGTTTTCAATTATCAATAATCCACTGTTAAACATTCTGGTGTCAATCCAACAGATCAGTGTTAATTTCAAGCCTTGACACAATAGAAAAGTGCAGTACAGCTGCACAAGATAGACAATCAGAAAAAAATAATTGATTAGACTAGTAAATTACTTTTAGCTGCTTTCTAAACATCTAAACAGTCTGGTAATCCTCAGGTTTTTGAATAACACCTTTCATTCAAAAAAATTCACTCATTACCACATACTTCTGGTTGCTTTAACAGAAATTGGTGGAGAAACCACAAACAACTTGCATTTATATAGCGCCTTTAACGTAGTAAAATTTCCCAATGTACTTCACAAGCTGAAAACAAGCTGAAAGTGCAACTTGTACTTTATTCCCCTGTGATATGCAAAGTAGCAAGTGTTTCAGTTCAATGAGCACTCACTAACTGGCAGCACAAATTCAGAAGGGACGTTTATGCATTTAAGTGCAGTGGAAGACCTCATGGTATATTTCCAGAACTGACAGCAATTTAGAAAGTTTGGTAAGGTGCCAGGCTCTTTTTGGCTAGGAAGAACAGTCAGCCAAAGCCTACCACACTACCAACATTTAATACTTGTTCTCACACACAGATCAGGAAAAAATTAAATTCTAAATTAAAGCTCATGTTGTGAACATTTACAATATAATTAAAAATGAGTGCATCGCTCGTGTTTAAAATTCAATCAGTTTATCTTCGATTACACAGAAATGGAATTCTGCAGTGAACATTTCAAAGTACAATGTAGGTAGCTGAAAACATACAAGGATTATGGTTGAAGAAAACGCTACAAACTCCGAAGAGATTGCAAACAAAACAAAACAGAAAAAAGGCTGTTGTGAAATTGAACAAAAAAGTTTCTCTCAAATAGTTTGCAGAGTAAAAGGAGAAAAATTAAGATGTGCAAAAACAATTTTTTTCAAAGTGAGAAGGCACAGTGTGCGATGAAGGAAATAATTTATTAAATATGGCTGAAGAGGACACAAATAACGTGGAAGAGGACACAAATAATGTCCCAGAAATGCTCGGGAACCAAAAGTCTAGTGAGCAAGAGGAATTAAAGGAAATGATTATTAGTAAGAAAACAGTGCTGGAGAAACTAATGGGACTGAAGGCTGATAAATCCCTAGGGCCTGATGATCTGCATCCTAGAGTACTAAAAGAGGTAGCCATGGAAATAGTAGATGCATTGGTTGTCATCTTCCAAAATTCTATAGATTATGGAACAGTTCCTACAGATTGGATGGAGGGTGGCAAATGTAACCTCACTATTTAAAAAAGGAGGGAGAGAGAAAACGGCGAACTACAGACCGGTTAGCCTGACATCAGTAGTAGGGAAAATGCTGGAGTCTATTATAGAGGATGTGATAACGGCACACTTAGATAATATCAACGGGATTAAACAAAGTCAACATGGATTTATGAAAGGAAAATCATGTTTGACAAACCTACTGGAGTTTTTTGAGGATGTAACTGATAGAATAGATAAGGAAGAACCAGTGGATGTAGTGTATTTGGATTTTTAGAAGGCCTTTGATAAAGTCCCATATAAGAGGTTCGTGTGCAAAATTAAAGCACGTAGGACTGCGGGTATTGTATTGGCATGGATTGAAAATTGGTTAACTGACAGGAAACAGAGAGTAGGAATAAACAGGTCTTTTTCGGGGTGGCGGACAGTGACTTGTGGGGTACCACAGGGATCAGGGCCCCAGCTATTCACATAATATATATTTGTATTATATATATATATATATATATATATATATATAAATAAATGATTTGGATGAGGGAACCAAATGTAATATTTCCAAGTTTGCTGACGACACAAATCTAGGTGGGATTGTGAGTTGTGAGGAGGATGCAAAGATGCTGCAAGGCGATTTAGATAGGTTGAGTGAGTGGGCAAACACATGGCAGATGCAATATAATGTGGATAAATGTGAAGTTATCCACTTTGGTAGGAAAAACATAAGGACAAAGTATTATTTAAATGGTGATGGCTTGGGAAGTGTCGATGTACAGAGGGACCTGGGTGTACTTGTACATCAGTCATTGAAAGCAAACATGCAGGTGCAGCAAGCAGTTCGGAAGGCAAATGGTATGTTGGCCTTTGTTGCAAGAGGATTTGAGTACAGGAGCAAGGATGTCTTACTACAGTTATACAAGGCCTTAGTGAGACCGCACCTGGAGTATTGTGTGCTGTTTTGGTCTCCTTACCTAAGAAAGGATATACTTGCCATTGAGGGAGTGCAGCGAAGGTTCACCAGGCTGATTCCTAAGATGGCAGGACTGTCGTATGAGTAGAAATTGGATCGACTAGGCCTGTATTCACTAGCGTTTAAAAGAATGAGAGGGGATCTCATTGAAACGTATAAAATTCTGGCGGGGTCGGACAGACTGGATGCAGGGAGGATGTTTCCCCTGGCTGGGAAGTCTAGAACAAGGGGTCACAGTCTCAGAATACGGGGTAGGAAATTTAGGACCGAGATGAGGAGAAATTTTTTCTCTCAGAGGGTGGTAAACCTGTGGAATTCTCTACCACAGAAGGCTGTGGAGGCCAAGTCACTGAATATATTTAAGCAGGAGACAGATAGATTTCTAGAAACAAAAGGCATCAAGTGGTATGGGGAAAAAGCAGGAATATGGTGTTGAGATAGAGGATCAGCCATGATCATATTGAATGGCGGTGCAGACTCGAAGGGCCGAATGGCCTACTACTGCTCCTATTTTCTATGTTTCGAACTCTGATAGAGGTGGCAAGCTAGTACAGGTAAACTAGTAGCATTAACTCCATGGATCACTCCTAAAAATATTAATTTATTGCACTTCTTTATATTCAAAACAAAAAGAGGCAGATTCTTCAAATTTTCCCAGGCTTAAAAAAAATCAAGTTCATTCACCTCCACCAAAAAAAAGTCACATACCCCAGACCTAATACCTAAATAATATTCCGATGGAGAGTATCACAAGCCCATGTAAGTAGTTAATAACTCATCATCATAAGCAGTCCCTAGTGGCTATGTGATGACACAGTGAAACTCAATACCAGAAATACTGTTCCATGAATCTAAAGTAAATATTTTTTTTTTAAAAACAGCATGTCAGATCACCTTCTTGTTCTATTAAGTTCCCCAAAAAAGTGTTAAGCCTTGACCTTGTTTAATTTTTGGTTCTACTACATATTTATTCATATATACGCACAAGGTGATAGGATGCTCCCCTTGTTTAGGTACAGAACCTGTTCAGACTATTTTCACCTGTTTTTTTGACACTTGTGGGTCGATATCTACTTCTAATTTTTATACACCACTCCCAATGATGCCTTCAAGATAGTGGCACGGTTGAGACCAATTTTGCTGATACTTCTTTAAGTACCTTTGTATAAAGCTCATTTGGGACTGCTGCAAACCCATGGCCATCACCTCAAGGCAACTAGCAATGATGAATAAATGCAGCCTTGCCAGTGCTAGTATCATCCCACCAATGTTACACCATGTTTTGATCTATTCACAGGCTGTGCCAATGCCACTCTAAATTGGTTGCTATGAGGTACAGAACAGAAACAGGTATCAGCTTTCTTTTTTACCCCAATATAAAATAACTTTCATTTCCACTAGATACTTAGATGAGGTTCATGAACTTACTGTTCAAGGAACTGCAGGCGAAGCAGTATAATTATCTACCATAATAAGGAGCTGGAGATTACACGGCTGCTGGTGGGTGGGAAGTTTTGGGGCTCGTGTTGTTTAGATGAAGCACGGCTGAATAGGGTAGACTCAAATGTAAAAGCTGATCATTTTTCTTATATATGTAAACCTGTAAATACCATGTCTACCCATCAGAGGGCTTATCCCCTGGAGGCCCAAGGGATCCCACAATCCCTTGGGAGCACCTGTATATAAGGAGGCCTCAAAGGCTGGAGAGGCACTCTGAGATCTGTAATAAAGGACTACGATCACACATTACTTTGAGCTTGCAAAATCTAGTCTGACTCTTTATTCAAGACATAACAACTGGCGACGAGATATAAATGACAAACCCCACCGCAACAATGCAGAGAACCGTGAGCATCCTGGAAAAATTTTCGGAGGGAGATGATTGGGAAACCTTCGTGGAGCGACTCGACCAATACTTCGTGGCCAACGAGCTAGAAGGAGAAGTGAACGCTGCCAAACAAAGGGCGATCCCCCTCACCGTTTGCGGGGCACCAATGTATGGCCTCATGAAAAATCTGCTTGCTCCAGCGAAACCCACAGACAAGTCGTACGATCAGTTGTGCACACTGGTCCAGGAGCATCTAAATCCGAAGGAAAGCGTTCTAATGGCGAGGTATCGGTTCTACACGCACAAGAGCTCTGAAGGCCAGGAAGTGGCAAGCTACGTCGCCGAACTAAGGCGCCTTGCAGGACATTGCGAATTTGAAGGACATTTGGAGCACATGCTCATAGACTTCTTTGGCACTGGCCATGAAGTAATACTTCGCAAACTTTTGACTGTAGAGACCCCAACCTTGAGTAAAGCCATAGCGATAGCCCAGTCGTTTATCACCACCAGTGACAATACCAAACAAATTTCTCAGCACAGGAGTGATGCTGCAAGTACTGTGAACAAAGTAACATTGTTTTCGAATCGAAATATACAGGGCAGAACTTGCACGCCTGTAACTGCACGTCCACAGATGACTCAGAGTCCACAATCAAGGGTGGTGGATACAAGGCCATTAAATACCTTGTTGGCGCTGCGGAGGTGAACATCGTTTCCATTCATGCCGCTTCAAAGGATACGTTCGCAAGGGCTGTGGAACAATGGGACACCTCCAACATGTGTGCAGGCAAGCTGCAAACCCTGCTAATCCTACAAACCACCATGTTGCAGAGCAGAACAGATCCACGGTGAATCACGACGAACCAGAGCCTCAGACCGAGGAGGCAGTGGTATATGGGGTGCATACATTTACCACAAAGTGTCCCCCGATAATGCTGAAGGTTGAATTAAATGGACTCCCAGTGTCCACGGAGCTGGACACGGGCGCAAGCCAGTCCATAATGAGCAAAAAGGCTTTTGATAAATTGTGGTGCAGCAAGGCCTTAAGGCCAGTCCTGACTCCCATTCGTACTAAACTGGGAACGTATACAAAGGAACTGATTCCCGTAATCGGCAGTGCTACTGTAAAGATCTCCTACGATGGAGCAGTGCACGAGTTACCACTCTGGATGGTACCGGGCGATGGCCCCACACTGTTCGTCAGGAGCTGGCTGGGAAAGATACGCTGGATCTGGGATGACATCTGAGCGCTTTCATCTGTCGACGACACCTCATGTGCCCAGGCCCTAAACAAGTTCAACCAGGCATCGGAAAGTTCCAAGGAGCAAAAGTGCAGATCCATTTGATTCCGGGGGCGCGACCGATCCATCACAAGGCGAGAGCGGTACCTTACAGAGAGAGAGAGGGTGGAGATCGAGCTGGCCAGGTTGCAACGAGAGGGCATCATTTTGCCGATCGAATTCAATGAGTGGACCAGTCCGATTGTTCCAGTCCTCAAGGGAGACGGCACCGTTAGAATCTGTGGTGATTACAAAGTAACTATCAATCGTTTCTCACTGCAGGATCAATACCCACTTCCGAAGGCAGATGACCTATTTACGACACTGGCAGGAGGGAAAACGTTCACAAAGCTGGACTTGACCTCGGCCTACATGACACAGGAGCTGGAGGGATCATCGAAAGGCCTCATCTGCATCAACACGCACAAAGGTCTCTTCATTTACAACAGATGCCGGTTTGGGATTCGATCGGCCGCAGCGATATTCCAGAGGAACATGGAAAGCTTGCTGAAATTGGTCCTGCGCAACGTGGTCTTCCAGGACGACATCTTGGTTACAGTCGGGACACCGTCGATCACCTGCAGAACCTGGAGGAGGTTCTTAGTCGGCTTAATCGTGTGGGGCTCAGGCTAAAATGCTCGAAGTGCGTTTTCCTGGCGCCTGAAGTGGAGTTCCTGGGGAGAAGAATCACGGCGGACGGCATCAGGCCCACCGAGTCGAAGACGGAGGCAATCAAAAACGCACCAAGACCACAGAACGTGACGGAGCTGCGGTCGTTTCTTGGACTCCTGAACTATTTTGGTAATTTCTTACTGGGTCTTAGCACATTGTTAGAACCCCTGCACTCTTTACTGTGTAAAGGAGATGAATGGGTATGGGGTAAACGCCAAGAAAATGCCTCTGAGGAAGCTAGGAAGCTGTTATGTTCAAACAAATTGCTTGTGTTGTACGATCCATGTAAGTGTTTGATACTAGCATGTGATGTGTCATCGTACGGGATCGGGTGTGTATTGCAACAAGCTAATGAATTTGGGAAATTGCAACTGGTTGCTTATGCATCCAGAAGTCTGTCTAAGGCCGAGAGGGCCTACAGCATGATCGAAAAAGAAGCTTTAGCGTGTGTTTACAAGGTATAGAAAATGCATCAATATCTGTTCAGGCTCAAATTTGAATTGGAAACCGACCATAAACCGCTTATATCCCTCTTTTCTGAAAGCAAGGGGATAAATACGAATGCATCGGCCCGCATCCAGAGATGGGCGCTCACGTTGTCCGCATACAAGTACCCCATTCGCCACAGGCCAGGTACAGAAAACTGTGCCGATGCTCTCAGTAGGCTATCAATGCCCACCACCGGGGTGGAGGTGGCACAGCCTGCAGATTTAGTTATGGTAATGGAAGCATTCGAGAGTGAGCAATCACCAGTTACCGCCTGACAGATTAGAACCTGGATGAGCCAGGACCCCTTACTGTCCTTAGTAAAGAAACTGTGTGCTCCATGGGAATTGGTCTAGTGTCCCGTTAGAGATGCAGGAAGAAGTAAAGCCGTACCAGTGGCGCAAAGATGAAATGTCTATACAGACAGAGTGCCTCCTATGGGGTAATCGGGTAGTGGTGCCAAAAAAGGGCAGGGACACTTTCATTAGTGATCTCCACAGCATCCACCCAGGCATCGTAATGATGAAAGCGATAGCCAGATCCCACGTGTGGTGGCCTGGTATCGATGCAAACTTAAGAGTCCTGCGTACACAAATGTAATACATGTTCACAGTTAAGCAATGCACCATTAAGTTTATGGTCCTGGCCCTCCAAACCGTGGTCCAGGGTCCATGTCGTCGATGCAGGCCCGTTCTTGGGAAAAATGTTCTTCGTGATTGTAGATGCGTACTCAAAATGGATTGAATGTGTGATAATGTCGGCAAGTACGTCCGCTGTCACCATTGAAAGCCTACGGGCCATGTTTGCCATGCACGGCCTGCCTGATGTCCTTGTAAGTGACAATGGGCTGTGCTTTACCAGTGCCGAGTTCAAGGAGTTCATGACCCGCAATGGGATCAAACATGTCACATCTGCCCCGTTCAAACCAGCATCCAACAGTCAGGCAGAATGAGCAGTTCAAACAATCAAGCAGAGCTCGAGTCCTGCTCAGTTACCCACTCGCTCACTGGGGTCCCTCCCGCTGAACTGCTTATGAAAAGGGCACTTAAGACAAGGCTCTTGTTAGTCCACCCTGATCTACACGAACAGGTAAAGAGCAGGCGGCTTCAACAGAATACATATCATGATCATGCAAATGTGTCACGTGAAATTGAGATAAATGATCCTGTATTTGTTTTGAACTATGGACAAGGTCCCAAGTGGCTTCCTGGCACTGCTTTGGCCAAAGAAGGGAGTAGGGTGTTTGTGGTCAAACTCTCAAATGGACTCACCTGCCTGAAACACTTGGACCAAACCAAACTCAGATTTACGGACTATCCAGAACAACCCACAATAGATTCCACCTTTTTCGACCCTCCAATACACACACACAAGTGGCAACCGACCCAGTGGTTGACCACGAAGCAGAACCCATCACCCGCAGCAGCCCAGCAGGACTCACCACCCCCGGCAGCCCAGCAAGGCCAGCTGCGCAGCAGCCCAGCGAGGTCCCAACAAACGACTCACCAAAACCAGCATTTGCACCGAGACGATCAACCAGGGAAAGGAAGGCCCCAGTTCGACTCACATTGTAAATAGTTATACTATTGATTTTGGGGGGGTGGGGTGGGGTGGGGGGGAGAATGTTATGTATGTAAATCTGTACATACCATGTCTAACCACCAGAGGGCTTATCCCCTGGAGTCCCAAGGGATCCCACAATCCCTTGGGAGCACCTGTATATAAGGAGGCCTCACAGGCTGGAGAGGCACTCTGAGATCTGTAATAAAGGACTACGATCACACATTATTTTGAGCTTGCAAAATCTAGTCTGACTCTTTATTCAAGACATAACAATTTTCTATTTGTCTTTTCCTACTCAGCTCCAGATAAATCTGTAGGGTAGTCCTGACTGAACAGATAGCAGGATACTTACCAATTTTCAATGCTGGTAAGCTAAACAGTTCTCGCTGGTTAAATGCCAACAGTACCCTTGCATTACTGGCAGTGGGAAGGGGGGTCCTAAGCTTTGACTATTACCATTCCTGCAAAGCGTGTGCTTTTCTTGTTAGACAAAGAGAAACTGTGTGGATTTTTCAGTAACGTGATTTGGAGATTCTTAAGTATGCTGATGGATTTCCACACAAAATTATAGAAATTTACAGCACTGAAGGCGGCCATTCGGCCCATCGTGTCTGTGCCAGCTGACAAAGAGCTATCCAGCCTAATCCCACTTTGCAGCTCCTGGTCCGTAGACTTGTGGGTTACAGCACTTCATCTGCATATCCAAGTACTTCTTAAACGTGATGAGGATTTTTGCCTCTATCATCCTTTCAGGCAGTGAGTTCCAGATCCCCATCACCCTCTGGGTGAAAATGGTTCTCCTCAACTCCCCTTTAATCCTTCTACCAATTACTTTAAATCTATGCCCCCTGGTTATTGACCTCTCTGCTAAGGGAAACAAGTCCTTTCCACTCACTATCTAGGCCTCTCAATTTTATACACGTCAATTAAATCTCCCCTCAGCCTCTTCTGTTCCAAAGAAAACAACCCCAGCCTATCCAATCTTTCCTCATAGCTAAAATTCTCGAGTCCTGGCAAAATCCTCATAAATCTCCTCTGTACCCACTCTAGTGGAATCACATCTTTCCTGTAATGTAGTGACCAGAACTGTACTCAGTACTCTATCTGTGGCCTAACTGGTGTTTTATACAGTTCAAGCATAACCACCTTGTCTATCTGTCATGTTACCTTCAGGGATCTATGGACATGCACTCCAAGGTCCCTCTGTTCCTCTACACTTCTCAGTATCCTATCATTTATTGTGTATTCCCTTACCCTTAGCCCTCCAGAAATGCATTACCTCAAACTTCTCAGATTGAATTCCATTTGCCACTCGTCTGCCCACCTGACGAGTCCATTGATATCTTCTTGCATTCTACAGCTTTCTTCCTCACTACCAATCACATGGCCAATTTTCATATCATCTGCAAACTTCTTAATCATGCCCCTACATTGAAGTCTAAATCAATGATATACACCACAAAAAGTAAGGAACCTAATACTGAGGACTGCGGAACCCCCGTGGAAATAACCGTCCCGTCACAAAAACACCCGTTGACCATTACCCTTTGCTTCCTGCCACTGAGCCAATTTTGGATCCAATTTGCCACTTTCCCTTGGATCATGGGCTTTTACTTTTCTGACCAGTCTTCCATGTGGTATCTTGTCAAAATCTTTGTTTAAATCCATGTAAACTACATCAAACGCACTACCCTCATCGACCCTCCTCAAAAAATTCAATCAAGTTAGTTCGACACGACCTTCTCTTAACAAAACCATGCTGACTTTCGTTGATTAAACAGTTCCTTTCACATGCAAGACACCAAAAAATCTGTAATTGATCCAGATCCTTCTGAGGACTATCAATCTCCTTTAAACTAAACTACTACTTCTACAAGAAATACTATCATATATGAACAATGTAAATAATAGACCGCAAAAAAACCTGCAGTCATTGCTGCTTTTTCACTCCACGACAGAGCATTTTCTATCACTACATTCTTCTGCATTCTACAGCCAAGCTAATCTCAGTCAAGATATCAAATTCACCATTCACTGCACAATTTTAAAACCTTCTTTAACAGTCTCACAGGAAGAACTTTATCAAATGTTTAAGTTAATTAATACAAAAATACAAAAAGAATACCTGATTGAGAAAGGAATTGAGGGAAGAGAGTGTATTCATAAAGAAAGACTTGCATTTACATAGCACCTTTCACGACCACCGGACGTCTCAAAGTGCTTTACAGCCAATGAAGTACTTTTGGAGTGTAGTCACTATTGTAATGTGGGAAACGCGGCAGCCAATTTGCACACAACAAACTCCCACAAACAACAATGTGATAATGACCAGATAATCTGTTTTTGTTATGTGGATTGAGGATAAATATTAGCCAGGACACCAGGGATAACTCCCATGGTCTTCTTCTTACGACCACCTGAGAGAGTAGACGGGGGCCTCGGCTTAATGTCTCATCCAAAAGATGGCACCTCCGACAGTGCAGTGCTCCTTCAGCACTGCACTGGAGTGTCAGCCTAGATTTATATGCTCAAGTCCCTGGAGTGGGACTTGAACCCACAAGAGGTGAGCGTGCTACCCACTGAGCCACAGCTGACACGAATGAAATAAATGATAAATAAATAAATAAATGATCAAATATGTTTTGTAACACTGTGGCTCCAGTCCTGTTGGCGCAATGAGTATGTTGTCATCTGTGAAATAATTGGACCAAGTCACATGGACTATAACATTTAATGTCAACATTCATTTCCATACTAATAGAGTTGTGGACAGATTTCCCAGATATTCGGGAACTAAAATTGCCCCTTTCCTCAAGGCCTGTTACTGCCAGAAATCGGCGGCCACATTGCCAGTGGAATGGCCGCCATTTTGAAAAGTGCCCTCCCGCGGTATCCCAGCGGTGACCCACTCCCCCCACTGCCGATCCATCCTAAGTACATCATCAGAGCACGCACCGCCGATGTTCTCCACCAAACGCGAAATTCCACGGAGAAAATGTTGCTGCCGCCGCTCGGTACCAACAACAGCTTTTTCTGCCGGTGCACTGTTTGTAAAATGGCGGTGCGGCCGCAATTAATGGGGAAGGCGCAATGCCACGGCTGCCATCTTATTTTTTTTTGTCAACCGACTGTCAGGTCGCTACCGACAATTATGGACCTGGGTTCGGCCAGGCTGCCAACAGGCAGCCTGGCACCCCCTCTTAGTGCCCGGCTACGAGCCCAGCTGAAATCCTTCCTGGTGGCCCAGTAGGCCTAACTAAAATAAATGCAGAGTTCGCAGCAGCCCTCCCCTTTAAGTGAAGGGGAGCGACGTAGTGACGCGCCAGCGCTACACTGATTAGCAACAGCGGCGGACAGTCCGCCCGCCCGCCCGCCCCCCCCCCACCCCACCACTTCCGCCCCTCTGGTATGCAAACTTCCGCTCTTCACTGCATTTCCGCCCCCATTATGACCAACTTCCGGACCGCTGGGAAAAAAAGCTAAAGAGCGGAATTTCGTTCAAGGGGCCACCACATCCATTGCGGCGGTGAAAACAGCTGAAACAAGGTAGGTGCGCCGCGTTTCCGGTGGTGGGCAATTTCGGCTGCTAGAAGTTTTACCTGTAATTACTCCAATCCCTCACAAGATTAAACATAATTTGGAAAGACTCAAGTCAGTACATAATGTCGGAGAAAGCAAGTTCAACAAGTTGATTGAGGGATAAGCCACCAGTTATTTCAATGCACATATCTTGTGTAACTCTTACATAAGAATATAAGAAATAGTAGCAGTTTTAGTTTCCCCTATGAGTGGAAATATCCTTTCTGCATCCACCTTGTCGAGCCCGCTCATTATCTTATATCTTTCGATAAGATCACCGCTCATTCTTCTGAATTCCAACGTGTATAGGCCCAATCTATTCAACCTATCTTCATAAGTCAACCCCCTCATCTCCGGAATCAACCTAGTGAACCTTTTCTGAACAGCCCCCAATGCAAGTATATCCTTCCTTAAATACGGAGACCAAAACTGTACGCAGTACTCCAGGTGTGGCCTTACCAATACCCTGTACAGTTTTAGCAGGACTTCTCTGCTTTTATACTCAATCCCCCTCGCAATAAAGGCCAACATTCCATTTGGCTTTCTGATTACCTGCTGTATCTGCATACAGCATACTAACTTTTTGTGTTTCATGCATAAGGACCCCCAGGTCCCTCTGTACTGCAACACTTTGCAATATTTCTCCATTTAAATTATAATTTGCTTTTCTATTTTTTCTGCCAAAGTGGATAACCTCACACATTGTGCTCCATCTGCAAAATTTTTACCCACTCACTTAGCCTGTCTATATCCCTTTGCAGATTTTGTACTCAAAAGAAAGCCAGTTATACGTTCTGCTCATGTACATATGTAATACTATGTTGCTGTTCAATTTGGCAATTATGAGGATCTTACAATATCAGAAACAGCAACTAGATGTAGCTGCGTGATTCTTACGGTGGTATTTTATTAAATCAAGCGGTTATTGATAAGCCATACAGAAATAAATGTGTAAATCTATTTCAAAATTGAATCTTTTATTCAGGCAGAGGATTTAATATAGCCATTATATTTCCTGATCCAAATAATTTTTATTTATATTTACTTCCCAAAATAAGGTGACCGTTAAAAATGTAGGGGGAATTTTAACCTAAAAAACGTGTGGCTTGGGGTCGGGTGGGAAGTTGAAGTGTTAAAAATCTGAATCCCAACCAGAACCTGCCTCAGGCTTCCGGTTTTAATGGAGGCGGGATGGGATGGGTAGCCAACCGGCTCCCAGGAGGCCGATCGTCTATTTAAATATTATAATTAGGCTGGAATGCTTTAGATTTAACCACCATTTTATATTTAACAGTAGCTGTTCGAGTTTTGCAGGCCTCATGAAACCCCGCCAACTAATGGAAGACGAGGACTATTAGATCCAGGAAGTAGATGCCTTTACACTTATCTCCTGGATCAAGCATCCTGCCTAACCCACCCCCGGCAATCAGAGACCCCCCCCCCCCCCGCCACCCCCGCAAGGACTCCAATTCACCCCACATTGCTAACCACCCCCATGCCCCTCCGGCCCCACAATTTAATCGGACTCTTCCGCCCCCACCGCCTCCCCCAACACAGCATGGTCTTGCAGCCCCACAATATCACCTGACTCCCGATGATCCGCCATCATCCCCCAATGTAGTATGCCTCACCCCCACCCAGTGTTCCTCCGATCATTCTCTGGACCCCATCTCCCCATGCTCCTCCGATCATCCTCCAGACCCTCACCATTCACCCCACCCCCACTTCCCCATGCCCCTCTGGCCTTCCAGTCATTCTTCGGAATCGTCCCTCCAACCCTCCGATCATTAACGGACCCCACCACACGGTGCTCCTCCGGTCATTCTCGGGACACCCTCCCCCGTGCTCCTCCAGCCCCCCCGATCAGCCCCCGGCCCCCACGCAATGCCTCCTCCCTGCGACCTACCTGGCCGCAGTCAGACGCCTCAACACCTAGCTGGCTGCGGGTGGGAAACAGAGGATTCCAATGCAAACAGGCCCTGCCCTTAAGCTTCCCGACCACTTCCGAGCCCACCCACTGCCCCCCACCCCCCCACTCCCAATTCACCAAAGTATTAAAATTCAAGCCTTAATGTATGGAAGTAGAAAAAATAGCCTCAAATGCTGAAGTATTTCTATACTGACTGAAAAATAAAATCTATTGATTCAGATAATTTAATGGATACTATTTGCATTTACAATTTTAAACACATGCCAAAGGGGGATACAGAATGGTTAGCCAGGTAGCCCTCTCAGGCAAGTGGAGCAAGTGAGGGACAATCACAATGGCCTTCTTGTGCACTACTTAGCGGTCAGTTACAACAGCAGAAGCCTGGGACTACCTCACCACCCTGCCATCTCAGCTGTTGGATCTTGTAATAAATTCAATATATAGGCCCCAAGTTTCCACACGCTACAAAACGGGCGCCCCTCCGAAAACGGCGCCAGAAAAAAAACGCGCGATTCTGGTGCGCCCTGCAGCTCCATGGCAGCTTGGCACGTTGCCCAAGGGGCGGAGCCTACCACTTGCGCCGATTTTGTAAGTGGGTGGGGGCGGGTACCATTTAAATTCGTTTTTTTCGTGCCGGCAACCCTGCGCGTGCGCGTTGGGAGCGTTCACGCACGCGCAGTGTGAAGGAAACATTGGCACTCGGCCATTTTTGTAGTTCTTTGTAGTTGTTTAATTTTTTAACATTTTTTAATAAAAGCACATTGCCCTTCCATGATCAGCACTGAGGCTTCTTGCAGCAGTGAGAAGGCTGCAGGAAGCCTCAGAAGTTGAGGCAGCCGTTTCCCGACGGCCTCCCCCCCCTGCCGTCGGGAATGGCTGCTCAACTTGTGAGGCTTCCTGCAGCCTTCTCACTGCCTCCTTCCCACCCCCTGCCGTCGGGAACGGCTGCCTCCTCCCTGCCTCCCCCCCCACTGCGGCCGGTCGGGCCCTCACTCCCTCCCCCCCCCCGCCCGCCGGCCGTCGGGAACGGCTGCCTCCTCCCTGCCTCCCCCCCCCCCGCTGCGGTCGGTCGGGCCCTCACTCCCTCCCTCCCCCCTGCCGCCGTCGGGAACGGCTGCCTCCTCCCTGCCTCCCCCCCCCCCGCTGCGGTCGGTCGGGCCCTCACTCCCTCCCTCCCCCCTGCCGCCGTCGGGAACGGCTGCCTCCTCCCTGCCTCCCGTTCGCGGGAATGACGCCACACCGCTGACCTGACTGAACCTGCCTGAAACACTTTCACACAGGTAGGAAGATGGTTTATTTAATCTTTTCTTTGCTTATAAATGTTTATTCAGGTTGGATTTATTTGTATAATATTTGTATAAGTATAAATAAGGATTTATTGTAGAATGTAATGACTTCCCTTTCCCCCCCCCCCTCCACCTCGTTCTGGACGCCTAATTTGTAATCTGCGCCTGATTTTTTAATGTGTAGAACAGGTTTTTTCAGTTCGACAAAAATCTTCACTTGCTCCATGCTAAGTTAGTTTGGAGTACGTTTTAACTGTGGAAACTTTCAAATCAGGCGTCAGTGGCCGGACACGCCCCCTTTTGAAGAAAAAATTCTGTTCCAAAGTGAAACTGTTCTAACTGACTAGAACTGCAGAAAATAAAATGTGGAGAATTTTGATTTCTAAGATAGTCCGTTCTCCACCAGTTGCTCCTAAAAATCAGGTGCAAATCATGTGGAAACTTGGGGCCATAGAATGGATTCCCAGACAGAGTAGTGGAGACAAAATCCTGGTTTCAGAAATGGATTTGAGGGATAAACTAAGATGGCCTTCTTCATCTGTAATTATCTTGTGCCATGGTGTAAAGTAACCAGAAGAATGGTAAGTGGGAGTATATCTTGCCAAAAAAACACAAATCAAATGCTACTATAATTCAGTAATATCCTTACAAACATTTTACAAATTCATTTTGTCCTTTGTATGTCACAAGAAACTTCTGAGGATTGTGATACTCTATATTCTAAAGAGCTTGAGGCTCATATTTCCTATGATAATTCCATATCCATTCACAAAGCACTTATTGTTCTGTCCTGCAGCTTTCAGTTATTTCAGATGATCAATGAGGCCAAGATCTGGTGATTGGTGAAATCAGGGTAGAAATAAAAGTACCTTTCTTTTCTGTGAATGAATTTAACCCATAGTAAAGGAATATAAGTTGCTCGGGTCATTATCTATCATGAAAACAAACGCTCTGCAAAGGAAGGTGCTGTACCATTAGATGTTTCAGTCTCTTGTTATTTCAATGTGGGTAATCCTGACTCCATTATCAAGAAAAATCCTCCATCTTTTGATTTTTATTATAGTTTGTTTTGGCAGTTCACAAGATCCTTACATTTACATTATCCTTGCCTAATGAGCATTTGCAAAATTCCAGTTTCATAGCTTTACAAAACATATTCTAATTTTATTGAAGAAACCAAAAGCTACCTGATTTTCCGTATTAATTTATAATCAATAAAGAAAATTCGCTGATATGGGGATTTTAAAACTTTGAAATCTTAAGAATGCTATTTTGTTAGCGGTATAGTAAAAGTAACAGCCAAACTATAAAAATGCAATAATGGTCTTAATGTATCTCAAGCATGTAATGAACCATTAACAGTACAAGTCCCAAAGTTTATTATTGCAGCTCTGAAATATGAGGAAAACCGCTCAACAATAAATTCAAAAACTCAATTAGTGATGAGGCCCATCATATGCGCATTATGTGCTGTTAACTTCCGTTATCGAAAATTGTCAGATTTTCAGTGGGGGAGGGCAATCCCCAAACTATGGAAGAGGCACGAACCATGACAATAGGTGGTGGGAATTTTAACTTTAAAAACAGGTGGGTTGGGGCATGTGGGTAGTTAAATCTGAATCCTGATCTGAACCTGCCCACTTCCGGTTTGAACAGAGGCAGGAGGCCAATCTGTTGCCAGGAGGTGAACTGTCTATTTAAATATTATAATGAGGCTGGAAGCCTCTGCTTTGACCCCCTTGTTGGTCCCTTAGAAGACGAGAAAGGGGATTTAATAATGGGAAATGTGGAAATGGCTGAGACCTTAAACAATTATTTTGCTTCGGTCTTCACAGTGGAAGACACAAAAACCATGCCAAAAATTGCTGGTCACAGGAATGTGGGAAGGGAGGACCTTGAGATAATCACTATCACTAGGGGGGTAGTGCTGGACAGGCTAATGAGACTCAAGGTCGACAAGTCCCCTGGTCCTGATGAAATGCATCCCAGGGTATTAAAAGAGATGGCGGAAATTATAGCAGATGCATTTGTTATAATCTACCAAAATTCTCTGGACTTCTGGGGAGGTACCATCACATTGGAAAGCAGCTAATGTAACGCCTCTGTTTAAAAAAGGGGGCAGAAAAAGGCAGGTAACTATAGGTCGGTTAGTTTAACATCTGTAGTGGGGAAAATGCTTGAAGCTATCATTAAGGAAGAAATAGCGGGACATCTAGATAGGAATAGTGCAATCAAGCAGACGCCACATGGATTCATGAAGGGGAAATCATGTTTAACTAATTTACTGGAATTCTTTGAGGATATCACGAGCATGGTGGATAGAGGTGTACCGATGGATGTGGTGTATTTAGATTTCCAAAAGGCATTCGATAAGGTGCCACACAAAAGGTTACTGCAGAAGATAAAGGTACGCGGAGTCAGAGGGAATGTATTAGCATGGATCGAGAATTGGCTAGCTAACAGAAAGCAGAGAGTCGGGATAAATGGGTCTTTTTCGGGTTGGAAATCGGTGGTTAGTGGTGTGCCACAGTGATCGGTGCTGGGACCACAACTGTTTACAATATACATAGATGACCTGGAAGAGGGGACAGAGTGTAGTGTAACAAAATTTGCAGATGACACAAAGATTAGTGGGAAAGCGGGTTGTGTAGAGGACACAGAGAGGCTGCAAAGAGATTTAGATAGGTTAAGCGAATGGGCTAAGGTTTGGCAGATGGAATACAATGTTGGAAAATGTGAGGTCATCCACCTTGGGAAAAAAAAACAGTAAAAGGGAATATTATTTGAATGGGGTGAAATTACAACATGCTGCGGTGCAGAGGGACCTGGGGGTCCTTGTGCATGAAACTCTTTTTGGATCCTTGTGCATGAATCCCAAAAAGTTAGTTTGCAGGTGCAGCAGGTAATCAGGAAGGCGAATGGAATGTTGGCCTTCATTACGAGAGGGATGGAGTACAAAAGCAGGGAGGTCCTGTTGCAACTGTACAGGGTATTGGTGAGGCCGCACCTGGAGTACTGTGTGCAGTTTTGGTCACCTTACTTAAGGAAGGACATACTAGCTTTGGAGGGGGTACAGAGACGATTCACTAGGCTGATTCCGGAGATGAGGGGGTTACCTTATGATGATAGATTGAGTAGACTGGGTCTTTACTCATTGGAGTTCAGAAGGATGAGGGGTGATCTTATAGAAACATTTAAAATAATGAAAGAGATAGACAAGATAGAGGCAGAGAGGTTGTTTCCACTGGTCGGGGAGACTAGAACTAGGGGGCTCAGCTTCAAAATACGGGGGAGCCAATTTAAAACCGAGTTGAGAAGGAATTTCTTCTCCCAGAGGGTTGTGAATCTGTGGAATTCTCTGCCCTTCTCTGCCCAAGGAAGCAGTTGAGGCTAGCTTATTGAATGTATTCAAATCACAGATAGATAGATTTTTAACCAATAAGGGAATTAAGGGTTACGGGGAGCGGGCGGGTAAGTGGAGCTGAGTCCACGGCCAGATCAGCCATGATCTTGTTGAATGGCGGAGCAGGCTCGAGGGGCTAGATGGCCTACTCCCGTTCCTAATTCTTATGTTCTTATGTTCCCCCGCGTTCAAATACCCCTCCGATCCCCACTACAAGCCCCCCACACTTCTCTGGCTGCTCCACAACCCCCGGGAATCCCCCATCCCCTGCTTCTCTGATCTATGCTCAGGACCCCACCCCTCCCAATTGATGCTCAGACCCCACCTCCTCCCCCCACCACCCCGTGCTCCTGTGTCCACTTCTCCGGCCCGCGATCAATATTCAGACACCCCTGCTCCACTGGCTGTCCCCGATCTTTTCAGACCCCCCCCCTCCCCCCCGGTGATTCTTCTCTCCCATCCCCCCACCGCAGCCTAGTGCCGCAGGCCTATCCATCGGAGCCAGCCAGCGTCTCAATCTGGCTTGCTACGGGTGAGAAACAGAGGCTTCCCTTTCAAATCAGGCCCTACCGTTAAATTCGGCAGGGCCTGCAGGAAACCTGTTCTCCCGGGTTTCCCGTCCACCTTGGATTATGTCTCGCCCCCCCACCCGTATTCCCCTTAAAATTCAGCCCGGTATGTCTGAGAGAGACCTGGGTAGAGGACTTTAAAAAATTACATGGTGAAAGAATGCAAAATTAAGGCATCATACGATATATTTGGACATGAAGAAAAAGCAGCAGTTATTAGCGTATATACAGAAATATCGGGCCCCAATATAAAAGGGCGAATTTCTCATGTTGTGGCAGCAGCTATTAATTCCCCAGTGGCTCAACCAAGGAGCGGCAAGAGTTTGTAGAGGGAAGTGCCTGGGGCCCAGGAGAGGCATGAGTTTGGGAAGAGGCGAGGGCCCAGAGGCAGCACGGACCAGCCCACACTGCAATATGTGTGCACGCTAGATCCATGCAGCAGAGCTGGTCACCAGTTGTCTTGGGTAATCCTTGCCATTGGACCAAGACCTAGCTCTGTCAAGCCCGTGTGGTGGCTGGTGTGCAACAGCCACCGCATGTTAAAAAAAGCCACGCACAGGCATCTTCCACCCTTGAAGATGTAGTTTGGGATCTGGAATATTCGGTCCTTCATTGAAACACCTGTGAATTCATCCTTTTTTGGTGTGGAAGCAAGTCATCCTCGCTTCGAGGGACTGCCTATGATGATACAGAAATGGTAGTGACAGAAATATTCGTATAGATGCAAGTAACATCGGACAATAGCATGATAGGAAAGAGAACATACACAGGACAGAATTTCCATAGGCCAAATTATCCTGTCTCAGTTCCTACTGCTCTCATTTTATAAGACATTACTGGCACAGCATGGAACATGAAAGAACTCATATGAGAATACAATTGTTTATTTATTCAACTTCTGCATCCTGTTCAACCAAGCTGAGCTTCCAACCGCATTTCTGCTCCACCATAGACTGCCTACTTCCACCCCAAAAAATTACCTGCTCAGGTCATCTTCTACTGAAATCCTCAATCATGCATCAGTTACTCAAATCAAGCGCAGGCAGCGGAAGGAGCGTGTGGCAACCAGAGTCTCCGCCCACCCTTTCCTTCAACCACTGTCTGTCCCACTGTGACAGAGACTGTGTTCTCGTATTGGACTGTACAGCCACCCAAGAACTCATGCTAAGAGTGAAAGCAAGTCTTCCTCGATTCCGAGAGACTGCCTATGATGACTCAATACTCTCCGATGTTCTTCTGGCTAGCCTCCCATCCTGCATAAACCTCAGCTCATTCATAATTTTTCTACCAATAATCTATCCTAAGCTATGTCCTGCTCATCCAGCTCCTCTGCCCTATATTGGTGTCAAATTTAAATGTTGCATCATTGTGTTTAAATCCCTCCAAAGCCTCACCAGCCAGTATCTTTGTAAACTCCCCCAGTCCTACAAACTCTTCCTCGAACTCTCCATTCCTCTCCCTTATGCACACTTCAACACCTACATTGCAACAGTGACTACATTTGAAAAGTACTTCGTTGGCTGTAAAGCGCAGAGATGTCCGGTGGTCGTGAAAAGCGCTATATAAATCCAAGTCTTTCTTTCTTTCTTTGCCCTCACTACTGGCAACTCTACCATTAGGCATCTCGGTCCCATTCTGGAATTGCTGCTCTAAACATCCACCTCCACTTACCTCTCTTCCTTGAAGGCTCTTCTGATTCTGAGAAAACCTACTTCTGACCAAGCTTTTAAGAACATAAGAAATAGAAGCAGAAGTAGGCCATTCGGCTCCTCGAGCCTGTTCCACCATTCAATAAGATCATGGCTGATTTTCTACCTCAACTCCACTTTCCTGCAGTATCTCCATATCCCTTCATTCCCTTAGACAGAGATTGATAGACTTTTGGATATTATTGCAGGCTTGAGGGTTGAATGGCCTACTCCTGTTCCTATTTCTTATGTTCCTATATCCAAAAATCTATCGCTCTCTGTCTTAAATATACTCAATGACTGAGCCTCCACAGCCCTCTGGGGGTACAGAATTCCAAAGATTCACCACCCTCTGAGTGAAGAAATTTCTCCTCAGCTCAGTTTTAAATGTCTGACTCCTTATTCTGAGACTGCAACCCCTGATTCCAGACTCCCCAGCCAGAAGAAACATTCTCCCTGCATCTAACCCATCATGCCGTGTAAAGAGTAGGAGTAAATGGGGACTTTTCAGAATGGCAGGCAGTGACTAGTGGGGTACCGCAAGGTTCTGTGCTGGGGCCCCAGTTGTTTACATTGTATATTAATGATTTAGACGAGGGAATTAAATGTAGTATCTCCAAATTTGCGGATGACACTAAGTTGGGTGGCAGTGTGAGCTGCGAGGAGGATGCTATGAGGCTGCAGAGCGACTTGGATAGGTTAGGTGAGTGGGCAAATGAATGGCAGATGAAGTATAATGTGGATAAATGTGAGGTTATCCACTTTGGTGGTAAAAATAGAAAGACAGATTATTATCTGAATGGTGACAGATTAGGAAAAGGGGAGGTGCAACGAGACCTGGGTGTCATGGTACATCAGTCATTGAAGGTTGGCATGCAGGTACAGCAGGTGGTTAAGAAAGCAAATGGCATGTTGGCCTTCATAGCGAGGGGATTTGAGTACAGGGGCAGGGAGGTGTTACTACAGTTGGACAGGGCCTTGGTGAGGCCACACCTGGAGTATTGTGTACAGTTTTGGTCTCCTAACCTGAGGAAGGACATTCTTGCTATTGAGGGAGTACAGCGAAGGTTCACCAGACTGATTCCCGGGATGGCGGGACTGACCTATCAAGAAAGACTGGATCAACTGGGCTTGTATTCACTGGAGTTCAGAAGAATGAGAGGGGACCTCATAGAAACGTTTAAAATTCTGACGGGGTTAGACAGGTTAGATGCAGGAAGAATGTTCCCAATGTTGGGGAAGTCCAGAACCAGGGGACACAGTCTAAGGATAAGGGGTAAGCCATTTAGGACCGAGATGAGGAGGAATTTCTTCACCCAGAGAGTGGTGAACCTGTGGAATTTTCTACCACAGAAAGTTGTTGAGGCCAATTCACTAAATATATTCAAAAAGGAGTTAGATGGAGTCCTTACTACTAGGGGAATCAAGGGGTATGGTGAGAAAGCAGGAATGGGGTACTGAAGTTGCATGTTCAGCCATGAACTCATTGAATGGCGGTGCAGGCTAGAAGGGCCGAATGGCCTACTCCTGCACCTATTTTCTATGTTTCTATGTTTCGATGTAAGAATTTTATATGTTTCAATGAGATCATCTCTCATTCTTCTAAACTCTAGAGAATATAGGCCTAATCTACTCAATCTCTCCTCATAGGGCAATTCCCCCATCCCAGGAATCAGTCTGGTGAACCTTCATTGCACTCCCTCTCTGGCAAGTATTTCCTTCCTTAGGTAAGATGACCAAAACTGTGCACAATACTTCAGGTGTGGTCTCACCAAGGCTCTCTATAATTGCAGAAAGACATCTTTATTCTTATACTCAAATCCTCTTGTAATAAAGGCCAATATACAATTTGCTTTCTTAATTGCTTGCTGTACCTACATGTTAACTTTCAGTGTTTCGTGTACAAGGACGCAGGTCCCTCTGAACACCAACATTTCCCAATCTCTCACCATTTAAAAAAATACTCTGCTTTTCTATTTTTCCTACCAAAGTGTATAACTTCACATTTCGCCACATTATAGTCCATTTGCCATGCTCTTGCCCACTCACTTACCCTGTCTATATCCCCTTGAAGCCCCTTTGCATGCTCCTCACAACTTACATTCCCACCTGGCTTTGTATCATCATCAAACTTGGATATATTACATTTGGTCCCCTCGCCTCAGCTAGATTGTGAATAGCTGAGGCCCAATCACTGATCCTTGCGGCTCCCCACACGTTACAGCCTGCCAACCTGAAAATGCAGAAGGGAGAGCTTCAGATTTCTAGGGCATTGTGACCGATTGTGGGGAAGGTGGGACCTGTATAGGCCGGACAGGTTGCACCTCAAAAGGGCCAGAATCAATATCCTCACGGGGAGGTTTGCTAGTGCTGTTGGGGAGTTTTTAAACTAAATTGCCAGGGGGATGGGCATCAGGATGCAACATTAAAAAGGGGAAATAAAGTGCTCAAAAGGAGTGGGAGAGGCAGAGAGCGGTAAAGTAAGAAATATTAAGTATTAGGTGGGGTCCAACTAATATAACTAATACAGAATATAAGAGAGAATACAGGATGGTCTAAGATGGGTTTACAGTGTATGTATGTGAACGCATAAAGCATAGTAAACATGGTAAGTGAGCTGCAGGCACAAATAGCCGCATGGGAATATGATGTTGTGACAATAACTGAGACCTGGCTCAAAAAAGGGCAGGATTGGGTATTCAATATTCCTGATTATAAGGTGTTCAGGAAAGATAGGGAAGGAAAGATAAGAGGTGGTGTGAATGTATTGGTTAAGGAGAATGTTACAATGTTGGAGAGTGAGCATGTCCTGGAGGGGTCAAGGACAGAATCTATTTGGCTAGAGTTAAGAAATAATAGAGGTGCCATTACATTGCTGGTGTATTCTATAGACCACCAAATAGTGGGAAAGATATGGAGCAGCAAATTTGTAGAGAAATTACAGAGAGGTGCAAGAAGTATTGAGTAGTAATAATGGGACTTCAACTATCCTAATATAGACTGGGATCGTAATAGTGTTAAGGGCAGAGAAAGAGAAGAATTTCTGAAATGGGTTCAGGAGAACTTTCTTGATCAGTATGTTTCCGGCCCGACGAGGGAGGAAGCATTGCTGGATTTGGTTCTGGGGAATGAGGTAGGTCAAGTGGAACAAGTGTCAGCAGGTGAACATTTAGAGAACAGTAATCATAGTATCATAAGATTTAGATTAGCTATGGAAAAGGACAGGGAACAAGCTAGAGTAAAAATGTTTAAGTGAGGGAAGGCCAATTTCAGTGGGTTGAGAACGGGTCTGGCCCAGGTATACTAAAATCAAAGATTGGCAGGCAAAACTGTAATGTAACAATGGGCTGCCTTTAAAAGAGGAAATAGTCAGGCTACAGTTGAGGTACATTACCACTAGGGGAAAGGCAAGGCAACTAAAGTCAGGGCTCCCTGGATGACAAAACAGATAAGAGAATACGATGCAGAAAAAGACCATGTATGGCAGATGTCAGGTTGCAAATACATCTGAGAATCAGGCTATATATTGAAAGGTCAGAGGAGAAGTGAAAAAGAAAATAAGAGGGGCAAAGAAAGGTTATGAGAATAGAAGGGCAGTCAACATAAAAGGTAATCCAAAAGTCTTCTATAGGCATATAACTAGTAAACGGGTAGTAAGAGGAAGGGTGGGGCCGATTAGAGACCAAAAAGGAGATCTATGCATGGAGGCAGAGGGTATGGCTGAGGTGCTAAACGAGTACTTTGCACCTGTCTTCACCAAGAAAGAGGATGCTGCCATAGACATAGTGAAGGAGGAGGTAGTAGAGACACTTGATAGGATAACAATTGATAAAGAGGTATTAGAAAGGCTAGCTTTCTAAAAGTAGATAAATCACCAGGAATGGATAGGATGCATCCTAGGATACTAAGGGAATTGAGGGCGGAAATCACGGAGGTACTAGCAATAATATTCCAATTCTCCATATATTCGGGGGTGGTGCCTGAGGACTGGAGAATTGCAAATGTTACACCATTGTTCAAAAAGGGTGTAAAGATAAACCCAGCAACTACCGGCTAGTTAGCTTAACCTCAGTAGTGGGGAAATTTGTAGAAACAGTAATCAGGAAATGGAAACATAGAAAACATAGAAAATAGGTGCAGGAGTAGGCCATTTGGCCCTTCGAGCCTGCACTACCATTCTGCATGATCATGGCTGATCATGCAACTTCAGTACCCCATTCCTGTTTTCTCTCATGGACATGGACAATGGACTGTACATGGACAATGCTAGCCATTGCTTGTCGACCGTCATGCTTTTTAATGTAGTTTCCCAATCTACCTTAGCCATCTCGCCTCTCATACCTACGTAGTTTGCTTTGTTTAGATTTAAGACCCTAGTTTTGGATTTAACTAAACCACTTTCAAACTGAATATAAAATTCTATCTTTTTCTACATTAAAAGCGCTATATAAATGTAAGTTATTGTTATTCAGTAGAGAAAGGCACCGCATTGCAAAACTGGCAGGTTGTGCAGAACTACAGATTATATAACATATTCATCCCATTTGCTGGGTATGTACATCAACATCCCCATAAACACCAATTGTACATGTAAATGAAATGGCACGTAACACAGCAGAGTACCTAAGTGAATAAGTGTGTTTGTGTATTCAAAATACGTCATCTGCTCTTTTTCAAACATCACCCAAAACATAATTATGTCTACTTTTCATGAACATTAGCAGAGAGAGGATAATATGAACCCGAGTTTCCACTCATGGGCATTACACAATATAAAGGATTTCCTTCAAAAATCACTACGTGGTACTTCTGCTGATGGGATCCTCTCAGAACTTGTTCAATTCAGCAGCAACATTGGGTAAGGCATTTTATAGCAAGTGATCAAAATAAGAGTTCTCTAAGACAGTTTATAGCTAGCTTATTCAATAGTGCTAGGGAAAGAGCTCCTGGGTCTGCTAGGTTTAGAAACCCTGCAAGCTCTGCTGAAATACCAACCAGCAGGAACTCGCATCCCTGGCTGCATCCTTTTAATTTTGCAATAACTACCCACTAAAGTATCTGACACTGAGCATGATCTTAGATTGCAGTGCACAAATAGGACACATTTAGTTCAATTAGAAGTTGTAACCTAAAAAGAGTATGGTAGTCGATCTCACATGGCACTGTACATGGATAGTGAAGAGGAAATGCTGTCTTCAGGTCATGCAGGGTAAGCCAGTGATAGCTGAATCAAGGCAGAGGAAAGGAAGGGTGAAAAGAGGCATGGGAGCCATGAGGGGAGAAGTAAAAAGGAGGAAGGAGGAGTAAAAAGGAGGGGTAAAAGGGGAAGAGGTAGGAGGGAAGGAGGGAAGGAAGACAGAAAGAACAAAGAGGTAAAACTGTTGGGAAAGTGACGTAGATAAAAGAGAAAACTATTTTGGGGAGAGGAATTGGAAGTGTTTGCCAGTGGGGAGGCAATGGCAAAACTACCTCAGTGGAGCAGTGGGGGGGGGGGGTGGTGGGGGGAGAGAGATTGGGGGTGGGGGGAAGAACGGGGGGGGCGAGAGAGAGGGGGGGGCGAGAGAGAACGGGGGGGCGAGAGAGAAGGGGGCGAGAGAACGGGGGGGCGGAGAGACGGGGGGGCGAGAGAGAACGGGGGGGCGAGAGAGAACGGGGGGGGCGAGAGAGAACGGGGGGGGGCGAGAGAGAACGGGGGGGGGCGAGGAGAGAACGGGGCGGGGGCGAGAGAGAACGGGGGGGGCGAGAGAGAACGGGGGGGGGGCGAGAGAGAACGGGGGGGGCGAGAGAGAACGGAGGGGGGGGCGAGATGGGGGGGGGGCGAGAGAGAACGGGGGGGTGAGAGAATGGGGGGGTGAGAGAGAATGGGGGGTGAGAGAGAATGGGGGGGGGTGAGAGAGAGAGAATGGGAGAGGTTGCAAAAGTACCTTATTTGGGGAGGATGGAAAAGTAGTTCAATGGGAAGTGGGAGGGGAGATCTTATTTTGCAACAAATGAGGAAGCCCCAATGTTTCTATGATTACAGAGTGGCAGATGTTTGAAAAACTACACAGATCTTGATTTTACTACTTTTAACAAGTCCCGATTGATTTGAAAAAAAGTCACTAAGATTTCAAATTTAAACTGCCCCCGACATGCACTCACATGCATCAATCACCCTTCATGTCCAACTGCTGATGTGCTCCGGTGGGTATAGAATGAAGTTAATGGTGACCCAGAACAATGCTGGACAAGACAGCAGTGCAGAAAAAACAAACTGCATACATTTTAATCACCCAATATCAAGTGTTCATGCTATAACTGCAGCAAAATTTCCACAATTGCAGCGAAGAAATTACAATGATACTTGGTTACAACAATAGAATGAAAGTTAGCATTTCTGTGTGATTTTGCATTGTAGAGTTATGGTAATCTCATTACAGTGATTACTTTATACTCAACTGTTAATGACATTCTAAGGCTAGGCCAAGAATCCAAAGCTAACCCATTAATTTGTTGTACACCTCAGAGATTTTTTACATCTCTGGCACAGGCATTTGAATGGCAGGTTTGTGTTTATATAGTATTTAACATCAATTACTGTGTAACTCAATGGATTAGATATTTCATCCACTCAGTCTATTTATAGTCAAGACACTACAAAAATAGAAATTGCATAAAATTACAGCCACTAGTACCAAAGAAAGGAAATGTAATGCCCATGTGGAGCATAAACACTGGCATAGATCGGTTTTGTGAATGGCCTGTTTCTGTGCTGTAAATTCTATTTTAACTCTACAGCCAGGCAAGGGTGGAAAGGAATCCACTCCCATCAACACCACGATGGCTTTACACCTCAAATAATACATTTATAATTTAAAAGTTATACATACTACAGTCATTAATTCATATTAAACATATACACCTTGGAAAAATTGGAAACTTGATTTTTGAAGTACAATGTTAAACATAAAATCATCTACCATTCTATGGGCCCAAGTTTCGGGCCGTGCCTAGAACGGCGCAGCCCTGACCTGGACGCCCGTTTTTCGCGCCACAAAGTGCGCCTAAAAAAAACTTACAGATTCTCCGGCTCCCTGCTGGTCCTCTGGAGCCTGGAGCGGTGCAGCACGAGCAGTTGGGGGCGGAGCCAGGTCCCTGCGCTGAAAACAGTGCCGGGACCTCTGCATATGCGCGCTACAGTGGGCGCGCATGTGCAGTAGCTCCAGGCGCCCAAAACTGTGTGGGAGGGCCCCGAAGCACGCAGCCCCTAGCCCTGGCCGAATGGCCTCACTGGGGCTGCCTCCCACGCCCAGCTCCTGCTTCCTCCCGACCCGACTCGACTCCCACTTCCCCTCCCCCGACCCCCGGACCGGACCCGACCCCGACCCGACCCGCGCTCCCCCCCCCCCCCCGCCCCCGGACTGGACCCGACCCGCGCTCCCACCCGACCTGACCTCCCTCTCCCTCCCTCCCTCCCCGCCCCCGACC